>NW_027228707.1:0-86521 GCF_037783145.1 Equus przewalskii | reverse complement strand
CTAGGGCAAAGTAGCACACCCAGAGCAGAAGTCCTACTTCAGCCAGATCAGGCCTGCAAAGAAACTGCGTTTCACAGGCCTTTGGAAGAGATGTTCCCGGTAGGCTGCAAGAGCACTGTGCAGAGCGAGTTGTTTCTTAGCTTCCCAAAGAGCTGGAAGCAAGATTCTGTGGGGCCCAACTCGCCCTTTGGAAAGAAGCCTGCACGTTGTGCCTTTCAGCTCTAGGGCAAAGTAGCACACCCAGAGCAGAAGTCCTACTTCAGCCAGATCAGGCCTGCAAAGAAACTGCGTTTCACAGGCCTTTGGAAGAGATGTTCCCGGTAGGCTGTAAGAGCACTGTGCAGAGCGAGTTGTTTCTTAGCTTCCCAAAGAGCTGGAAGCAAGATGCTGTGGGGCCCAACTCGCCCTTAGGAAAGAAGCCTGCGCGTTGTGCCTTTCAGCTCTAGGGCAAAGTAGCACACCCAGAGCAGAAGTCCTACTTCAGCCAGACTGGGCCTGCAAAGTAACTGCGTTTCACAGGCCTTTGGAAGAGATGTTCCCGGTAGGCTGTAAGAGCACTGTGCAGAGCGAGTTGTTTCTTAGCTTCCCAAAGAGCTGCAAGCAAGATGCTGTGGGGCCCAACTCGCCCTTTGGAAAGAAGCCTGCACGTTGTGCCTTTCAGCTCTAGGGCAAAGAGCACACCCAGAGCAGAAGTCCTACTTCAGCCAGATCAGGCCTGCAAAG
This sequence comes from Equus przewalskii, assembly GCF_037783145.1. Taxonomy (NCBI): domain Eukaryota; kingdom Metazoa; phylum Chordata; class Mammalia; order Perissodactyla; family Equidae; genus Equus; species Equus przewalskii. The sequence continues at coordinate 85,798 of NW_027228707.1, read as the reverse complement.
AAACTGCGTTTCACAGGCCTTTGGAAGAGATGTTCCCGCTAGGCTGTAAGAGCACTGTGCAGAGCGAGTTGTTTCTTAGCTTCCCAAAAGACTAAAGCAAGATGCTGTGGGGCCCAACTCGCCCTTTGGAAAGAAGCCTGCACGTTGTGCCTTTCAGCTCTAGGGCAAAGTTATATACTCAGAGCAGAAGTCCTACTTCAGCCAGATCAGGCCTGCAAAGAAACTGCATTTCACAGGCCTTTGGAAGAGATGTTCCCGGTAGGCTGTAAGAGCACTGTGCAGAGCGAGTTGTTTCTTAGCTTCCCAAAGAGCTGGGAACAAGATGCTGTGGGGCCCAACTCGCCCTTTGGAAAGAAGCCTGCACGTTGTGCCTTTCAGCTCTAGGGCAAAGTAGCACACCCAGAGCAGAAGTCCTACGTCAGCCAGATCAGGCCTGCAAAGAAACTGCGTTTCACAGGCCTTTGGAAGAGATGTTCCCGGTAGGCTGTAAGAGCACTGTGCAGAGCGAGTTGTTTCCTAGCTTCCCAAAGAGCTGGAAGCAAGATGCTGTGGGGCCCAACTCGCCCTTTGGAAAGAAGCCTGCACGTTGTGCCTTTCAGCTCTAGGGCAAAGTAGCACACCCAGAGCAGAAGTCCTACTTCAGCCAGATCAGGCCTGCAAAGAAACTGCGTTTCACAGGCCTTTGGAAGAGATGTTCCCGCTAGGCTGTAAGAGCACTGTGCAGAGCGAGTCTGTTCTTGAGCTTCCCAAAGAGCTGGAAGCAAGATGCTGTGGGGCCCAACTCGCCCTTTGGAAAGAAGCCTGCACGTTGTGCCTTTCAGCTCTAGGGCAAAGTAGCACACCCAGAGCAGAAGTCCTACTTCAGCCAGATCAGGCCTGCAAAGAAACTGCGTTTCACAGGCCTTTGGAAGAGATGTTCCCGCTAGGCTGTAAGAGCACTGTGCAGAGCGAGTTGTTTCTTAGCTTCCCAAAGAGCTGGAAGCAAGATGCTGTGGGGCCCAACTCGCCCTTTGGAAAGAAGCCTGCACGTTGTGCCTTTCAGCTCTAGGGCAAAGTAGCACACCCAGAGCAGAAGTCCTACTTCAGCCAGATCAGGCCTGCAAAGAAACTGCGTTTCACAGGCCTTTGGAAGAGATGTTCCCGCTAGGCTGTAAGAGCACTGTGCAGAGCGGGTTGTTCTCTAGCTTCCCAAAGAGCTGGAAGCAAGATGCTGTGGGGCCCAACTCGCCCTTTGGAAAGAAGCCTGCACGTTGTGCATTTCAGCTCTAGGGCAAAGTAGCACACCCAGAGCAGAAGTCCTACTTCAGCCAGATCAGGCCTGCAAAGAAACTGCGTTTCACAGGCCTTTGGAAGAGATGTTCCCGGTAGGCTGTAAGAGCACTGTGCAGAGCGAGTTGTTTCTTAGCTTCCCAAAGTGCTGGAAGCAAGATGCTGTGCGGCCCAACTCGCCCTTTGGAAAGAAGCCTGCACGTTGTGCCTTTCAGCTCTAGGGCAAAGTAGCACACCCAGAGCAGAAGTCCTACTTCAGCCCAGATCAGGCCTGCAAAGAAACTGCGTTTCACAGGCCTTTGGAAGAGATGTTCCCGGTAGGCTGTAAGAGCACTGTGCAGAGCGAGTTGTTTCTTAGCTTCCCAAAGAGCTGGAAGCAAGATGCTGTGGGGCCCAACTCGCCCTTTGGAAAGAAGCCTGCACGTTGTGCCTTTCAGCTCTAGGGCAAAGTAGCACACCCAGAGCAGAAAGCCCAACGTCAGCCAGATCAGGCCTGCAAAGAAACTGCGTTTCACAGGCCTTTGGAAGAGATGTTCCCGGTAGGCTGTAAGAGCACTGTGCAGAGCGAGTTGTTCTCTAGCTTCCCAAAGAGCTGGAAGCAAGATGCTGTGGGGCCCAACTCGCCCTTTGGAAAGAAGCCTGCACGTTGTGCCTTTCAGCTCTAGGGCAAAGTAGCACACCCAGAGCAGAAGTCCTACTTCAGCCAGATCAGGCCTGCAAAGAAACTGCGTTTCACAGGCCTTTGGAAGAGATGTTCCCGCTAGGCTGTAAGAGCACTGTGCAGAGCGAGTTGTTTCTTAGCTTCCCAAAGAGCTGGAAGCAAGATGCTGTGGGGCCCAACTCGCCCTTTGGAAAGAAGCCTAGCGTTGTGCCTTTCAGCTCTAGGGCAAAGAGCACACCCAGAGCAGAAGTCCTACTTCAGCCAGATCAGGCCTGCAAAGAAACTGCGTTTCACAGGCCTTTGGAAGAGATGTTCCCGCTAGGCTGTAAGAGCACTGTGCAGAGCGAGTTGTTTCTTAGCTTCCCAAAGAGCTGGAAGCAAGATGCTGTGGGGCCCAACTCGCCCTTTGGAAAGAAGCCTGCACGTTGTGCCTTTCAGCTCTAGGGCAAAGTAGCACACCCAGAGCAGAAGTCCTACTTCAGCCAGATCAGGCCTGCAAAGAAACTGCGTTTCACAGGCCTTTGGAAGAGATGTTCCCGCTAGGCTGTAAGAGCACTGTGCAGAGCGAGTTGTTTCTTAGCTTCCCAAAGAGCTGGAAGCAAGATGCTGTGGGGCCCAACTCGCCCTTTGGAAAGAAGCCTGCACGTTGTGCATTTCAGCTCTAGGGCAAAGTAGCACACCCAGAGCAGAAGTCCTACTTCAGCCAGATCAGGCCTGCAAAGAAACTGCGTTTCACAGGCCTTTGGAAGAGATGTTCCCGGTAGGCTGTAAGAGCACTGTGCAGAGCGAGTTGTTTCTTAGCTTCCCAAAGTGCTGGAAGCAAGATGCTGTGCGGCCCAACTCGCCCTTTGGAAAGAAGCCTGCACGTTGTGCCTTTCAGGAGAGGGCAAAGTAGCACACCCAGAGCAGAAGTCCTACTTCAGCCAGATCAGGCCTGCAAAGAAACTGCGTTTCACAGGCCTTTGGAAGCAGATGTTCCCGGTAGGCTGTAAGAGCACTGTGCAGAGCGAGTTGTTTCTTAGCTTCCCAAAGAGCTGGAAGCAAGATGCTGTGGGGCCCAACTCGCCCTTTGAAGAAGCTGGCACGTTGTGCCTTTCAGCTCTAGGGCAAAGAGCACACCCAGAGCAGAAGTCCTACTTCAGCCAGATCAGGCCTGCAAAGAAACTGCGTTTCACAGGCCTTTGGAAGAGATGTTCCCGCTAGGCTGTAAGAGCACTGTGCAGAGCGAGTCCAGCTTCCCAAAGAGCTGGAAGCAAGATGCTGTGGGGCCCAACTCGCCCTTTGGAAAGAAGCCTGCACGTTGTGTCTTTCAGCTCTAGGGAAAAGTAGCACACCCAGAGCAGAAGTCCTACTTCAGCCAGATCAGGCCTGCAAAGAAACTGCGTTTCACAGGCCTTTGGAAGAGATGTTCCCGGTAGGCTGTAAGAGCACTGTGCAGAGCGAGTTGTTTCTTAGCATCCCAAAGAGCTGGAAGCAAGATGCTGTGGGGCCCAACTCGCCCTTTGGAAAGAAGCCTGCACGTTGTGCCTTTCAGCTCTAGGGCAAAGTAGCACACCCAGAGCAGAAGTCCTACTTCAGCCCATATTTAGGCCTGCAAAGAAACTGCGTTTCACAGGCCTTTGGAAGAGATGTTCCCACTAGGCTGTAAGAGCACTGTGCAGAGCGAGTTGTTTCTTAGCTTCCCAAAGAGCTGGAAGCAAGATGCTGTGGGGCCCAACTCGCCCTTTGGAAAGAAGCCTGCACGTTGTGCCTTTCAGCTCTAGGGCAAAGTAGCACACCCAGAGCAGAAGTCCTACTTCAGCCCAGATCAGGCCTGCAAAGAAACTGCGTTTCACAGGCCTTTGGAAGAGATGTTCCCACTAGGCTGTAAGAGCACTGTGCAGAGCGAGTTGTTTCTTAGCTTCCCAAAGAGCTGGAAGCAAGATGCTGTGGGGCCCAACTCGCCCTTTGGAAAGAAGCCTGCACGTTGTGCCTTTCAGCTCTAGGGCAAAGTAGCACACCCAGAGCAGAAGTCATACTTCAGCCAGATCAGGCCTGCAAAGAAACTGCGTTTCACAGGCCTTTGGAAGAGATGTTCCCGCTAGGCTGTAAGAGCACTGTGCAGAGCGAGTTGTTTCTTAGCTTCCCAAAGAGCTGGAAGCAAGATGCTGTGGGGCCCAACTCGCCCTTTGGAAAGAAGCCTGCACGTTGTGCCTTATGGCTCTAGGGCAAAGTAGCACACCCAGAGCAGAAGTCCTACTTCAGCCAGATCAGGCCTGCAAAGAAACTGCGTTTCCCAGGCCTTTGGAAGAGATGTTCCCGGTAGGCTGTAAGAGCACTGTGCAGAGCGAGTCTGTTCCTCAGCTTCCCAAAGAGCTGGGAAGCAAGATGCTGTGGGGCCCAACTCGCCCTTTGGAAAGAAGCCTGGACGTTGTGCCTTTCAGCTCTAGGGCAAAGTAGCACACCCAGAGCAGAAGTCCTACTTCAGCCAGATCAGGCCTGCAAAGAAACTGCGTTTCACAGGCCATTGGAAGAGATGTTCCCGGTAGGCGAGAGCACTGTGCAGAGCGAGTTGTTTCTTAGCTTCCCAAAGAGCTGGAAGCAAGATGCTGTGGGGCCCAACTCGCCCTTTGGAAAGAAGCCTGCACGTTGTGCCTTTCAGCTCTAGGGCAAAGTAGCACACCCAGAGCAGAAGTCCTACTTCAGCCAGATCAGGCCTGCAAAGAAACTGCGTTTCACAGGCCTTTGGAAGAGATGTTCCCACTAGGCTGTAAGAGCACTGTGCAGAGCGAGTTGTTTCTTAGCTTCCCAAAGAGCTGGAAGCAAGATGCTGTGGGGCCCAACTCGCCCTTTGGAAAGAAGCCTGCACGTTGTGCCTTTCAGCTCTAGGGCAAAGTAGCACACCCAGAGCAGAAGTCCTACTTCAGCCAGATCAGGCCTGCAAAGAAACTGCGTTTCACAGGCCTTTGGAAGAGATGTTCCCGGTAGGCTGTAAGAGCACTGTGCAGAGCGAGTTGTTTCTTAGCTTCCCAAAGAGCTGGAAGCAAGATGCTGTGGGGCCCAACTCGCCCTTTGGAAAGAAGCCTGCACGTTGTGCCTTTCAGCTCTAGGGCAAAGTAGCACACCCAGAGCAGAAGTCCTACTTCAGCCAGATCAGGCCTGCAAAGAAACTGCGTTTCACAGGCCTTTGGAAGAGATGTTCCCGGTAGGCTGTAAGAGCACTGTGCAGAGCGAGTTGTTTCTTAGCTTCCCAAAGAGCTGGAAGCAAGATGCTGTGGGGCCCAACTCGCCCTTTGGAAAGAAGCCTGCACGTTGTGCCTTTCAGCTCTAGGGCAAAGTAGCACACCCAGAGCAGAAGTCCTACTTCAGCCAGATCAGGCCTGCAAAGAAACTGCGTTTCACAGGCCTTTGGAAGAGATGTTCCCACTAGGCTGTAAGAGCACTGTGCAGAGCGAGTTGTTTCTTAGCTTCCCAAAGAGCTGGAAGCAAGATGCTGTGGGGCCCAACTCGCCCTTTGGAAAGAAGCCTGCACGTTGTGCCTTTCAGCTCTAGGGCAAAGTAGCACACCCAGAGCAGAAGTCCTACTTCAGCCAGATCAGGCCTGCAAAGAAACTGCGTTTCACAGGCCTTTGGAAGAGATGTTCCCGGTAGGCTGTAAGAGCACTGTGCAGAGCGAGTTGTTTCTTAGCTTCCCAAAGAGCTGGAAGCAAGATGCTGTGGGGCCCAACTCGCCCTTTGGAAAGAAGCCTGCACGTTGTGCCTTTCAGCTCTAGGGCAAAGTAGCACACCCAGAGCAGAAGTCCTACTTCAGCCAGATCAGGCCTGCAAAGAAACTGCGTTTCACAGGCCTTTGGAAGAGATGTTCCCGGTAGGCTGTAAGAGCACTGTGCAGAGCGAGTTGTTTCTTAGCTTCCCAAAGAGCTGGAAGCAAGATGCTGTGGGGCCCAACTCGCCCTTTGGAAAGAAGCCTGCACGTTGTGCCTTTCAGCTCTAGGGCAAAGTAGCACACCCAGAGCAGAAGTCCTACTTCAGCCAGATCAGGCCTGCAAAGAAACTGCGTTTCACAGGCCTTTGGAAGAGATGTTCCCGCTAGGCTGTAAGAGCACTGTGCAGAGCGAGTTGTTTCTTAGCTTCCCAAAGAGCTGGAAGCAAGATGCTGTGGGGCCCAACTCGCCCTTTGGAAAGAAGCCTGCACGTTGTGCCTTTCAGCTCTAGGGCAAAGTAGCACACCCAGAGCAGAAGTCCTACTTCAGCCAGATCAGGCCTGCAAAGAAACTGCGTTTCACAGGCCTTTGGAAGAGATGTTCCCGGTAGGCTGTAAGAGCACTGTGCAGAGCGAGTTGTTTCTTAGCTTCCCAAAGAGCTGGAAGCAAGATGCTGTGGGGCCCAACTCGCCCTTTGGAAAGAAGCCTGCACGTTGTGCCTTTCAGCTCTAGGGCAAAGTAGCACACCCAGAGCAGAAGTCCTACTTCAGCCAGATCAGGCCTGCAAAGAAACTGCGTTTCACAGGCCTTTGGAAGAGATGTTCCCGGTAGGCTGTAAGAGCACTGTGCAGAGCGAGTTGTTTCTTAGCTTCCCAAAGAGCTGGAAGCAAGATGCTGTGGGGCCCAACTCGCCCTTTGGAAAGAAGCCTGCACGTTGTGCCTTTCAGCTCTAGGGCAAAGTAGCACACCCAGAGCAGAAGTCCTACTTCAGCCAGATCAGGCCTGCAAAGAAACTGCGTTTCACAGGCCTTTGGAAGAGATGTTCCCGGTAGGCTGTAAGAGCACTGTGCAGAGCGAGTTGTTTCTTAGCTTCCCAAAGAGCTGGAAGCAAGATGCTGTGGGGCCCAACTCGCCCTTTGGAAAGAAGCCTGCACGTTGTGCCTTTCAGCTCTAGGGCAAAGTAGCACACCCAGAGCAGAAGTCCTACTTCAGCCAGATCAGGCCTGCAAAGAAACTGCGTTTCACAGGCCTTTGGAAGAGATGTTCCCACTAGGCTGTAAGAGCACTGTGCAGAGCGAGTTGTTTCTTAGCTTCCCAAAGAGCTGGAAGCAAGATGCTGTGGGGCCCAACTCGCCCTTTGGAAAGAAGCCTGCACGTTGTGCCTTTCAGCTCTAGGGCAAAGTAGCACACCCAGAGCAGAAGTCCTACTTCAGCCAGATCAGGCCTGCAAAGAAACTGCGTTTCACAGGCCTTTGGAAGAGATGTTCCCGGTAGGCTGTAAGAGCACTGTGCAGAGCGAGTTGTTTCTTAGCTTCCCAAAGAGCTGGAAGCAAGATGCTGTGGGGCCCAACTCGCCCTTTGGAAAGAAGCCTGCACGTTGTGCCTTTCAGCTCTAGGGCAAAGTAGCACACCCAGAGCAGAAGTCCTACTTCAGCCAGATCAGGCCTGCAAAGAAACTGCGTTTCACAGGCCTTTGGAAGAGATGTTCCCGCTAGGCTGTAAGAGCACTGTGCAGAGCGAGTTGTTTCTTAGCTTCCCAAAGAGCTGGAAGCAAGATGCTGTGGGGCCCAACTCGCCCTTTGGAAAGAAGCCTGCACGTTGTGCCTTTCAGCTCTAGGGCAAAGTAGCACACCCAGAGCAGAAGTCCTACTTCAGCCAGATCAGGCCTGCAAAGAAACTGCGTTTCACAGGCCTTTGGAAGAGATGTTCCCGCGTAGGCTGTAAGAGCACTGTGCAGAGCGAGTTGTTTCTTAGCTTCCCAAAGAGCTGGAAGCAAGATGCTGTGGGGCCCAACTCGCCCTTTGGAAAGAAGCCTGCACGTTGTGCCTTTCAGCTCTAGGGCAAAGTAGCACACCCAGAGCAGAAGTCCTACTTCAGCCAGATCAGGCCTGCAAAGAAACTGCGTTTCACAGGCCTTTGGAAGAGATGTTCCCACTAGGCTGTAAGAGCACTGTGCAGAGCGAGTTGTTTCTTAGCTTCCCAAAGAGCTGGAAGCAAGATGCTGTGGGGCCCAACTCGCCCTTTGGAAAGAAGCCTGCACGTTGTGCCTTTCAGCTCTAGGGCAAAGTAGCACACCCAGAGCAGAAGTCCTACTTCAGCCAGATCAGGCCTGCAAAGAAACTGCGTTTCACAGGCCTTTGGAAGAGATGTTCCCGGTAGGCTGTAAGAGCACTGTGCAGAGCGAGTTGTTTCTTAGCTTCCCAAAGAGCTGGAAGCAAGATGCTGTGGGGCCCAACTCGCCCTTTGGAAAGAAGCCTGCACGTTGTGCCTTTCAGCTCTAGGGCAAAGTAGCACACCCAGAGCAGAAGTCCTACTTCAGCCAGATCAGGCCTGCAAAGAAACTGCGTTTCACAGGCCTTTGGAAGAGATGTTCCCGGTAGGCTGTAAGAGCACTGTGCAGAGCGAGTTGTTTCTTAGCTTCCCAAAGAGCTGGAAGCAAGATGCTGTGGGGCCCAACTCGCCCTTTGGAAAGAAGCCTGCACGTTGTGCCTTTCAGCTCTAGGGCAAAGTAGCACACCCAGAGCAGAAGTCCTACTTCAGCCAGATCAGGCCTGCAAAGAAACTGCGTTTCACAGGCCTTTGGAAGAGATGTTCCCGGTAGGCTGTAAGAGCACTGTGCAGAGCGAGTTGTTTCTTAGCTTCCCAAAGAGCTGGAAGCAAGATGCTGTGGGGCCCAACTCGCCCTTTGGAAAGAAGCCTGCACGATTTGCCTTTCAGCTCTAGGGCAAAGTCGCACACGGAGAGCAGAAGTCCTACTTTAGCCAGATCAGGCCTGCAAAGAAACTGCGTTTCAGAGGCCTTTGGAAGAGATGTTCCCGGTAGGCTGTAAGAGCACAGTGCAGAGCGAGTTGTTTCTTAGCTTCCCAAAGATCTGGAAGCAAGATGCTGTGGGGCTCAACTCGCCTTTTGGAAAGAACCCTGCACGTTGTGCCTTTCAGCTCTAGGGCAAAGTAGCACACCCAGAGCAGAAGTCCTACTTCAGCCAGATCAGGCCTGCAAAGAAACTGCGTTTCACAGGCCTTTGGAAGAGATGTTCCCGGTAGGCTGTAAGAGCACTGTGCAGAGCGAGTTGTTTCTTAGCTTCACAAAGAGCTGGAAGCAAGATGCTGTGGGGCCCAACTCGCCCTTTGGAAAGAAGCCTGCACGTTGTGCCTTTCAGCTCTAGGGCAATGTAGCACACCCAGAGCAGAAGTCCTACTTCTGCCAGATCAGGCCTGCAAAGAAACTGCGTTTCACAGGCCTTTGGAAGAGATGTTCCCACTAGGCTGTAAGAGCACTGTGCAGAGCGAGTTGTTTCTTAGCTTCCCAAAGAGCTGGAAGCAAGATGCTGTGGGGCCCAACTCGCCCTTTGGAAAGAAGCCTGCACGTTGTGCCTTTCAGCTCTAGGGCAAAGTAGCACACCCAGAGCAGAAGTCCTACTTCAGCCAGATCAGGCCAGCAAAGAAACTGCGTTTCACAGGCCTTTGGAAGAGATGTTCCCACTAGGCTGTAAGAGCACTGTTCAGAGCGAGTTGTTTCTTAGCTTCCCAAAGAGGTGGAAGCAAGATGCTGTTGGGCCCAACTCGCCTTTTGGAAAGAAGCCTGCACGTTTTGCCTTTCAGCTCTAGGGCAAAGTAGCACACCCAGAGCAGAAGTCCTACTTCAGCCACATCAGGCCTGCAAAGAAACTGCGTTTCTCAGGCCTTTGGAAGAGATATTCCCCGTAGGCTGTAAGAGCACTGTGCAGAGCGAGTTGTTTCTTAGCTTCCCAAAGAGCTGGAAGCAAGATGCTGTGGGGCCCAACTCGCCCTTTGGAAAGAAGCCTGCACGTTGTGCCTTTCAGCTCTAGGGCAAAGTAGCACACCCAGAGCAGAAGTCCTACTTCAACCAGATCAGGCCTGCAAAGAAACTGCGTTTCACAGGCCTTTGGAAGAGATGTTCCCAGTGGGCTGTAAGAGCACTGTGCAGAGCGAGTTGTTTCTTAGCTTCCCAAAGAGCTGGAAGCAAGATGCTGTGGGGCCCAACTCGCCCTTTGGAAAGAAGCCTGCACGTTGTGCCTTTCAGCTCTAGGGCAAAGTAGCACACCCAGAGCAGAAGTCCTACTTCAGCCAGATCAGGCCAGCAAGAAACTGCGTTTCACAGGCCTTTGGAAGAGATGTTCCCACTAGGCTGTAAGAGCACTGTTCAGAGCGAGTTGTTTCTTAGCTTCCCAAAGAGGTGGAAGCAAGATGCTGTTGGGCCCAACTCGCCTTTTGGAAAGAAGCCTGCACGTTTTGCCTTTCAGCTCTAGGGCAAAGTAGCACACCCAGAGCAGAAGTCCTACTTCAGCCAGATCAGGCCTGCAAAGAAACTGCGTTTCACAGGCCTTTGGAAGAGATGTTCCCCGTAGGCTGTTAGAGCACTGTGCAGAGCGAGTTGTTTCTTAGCTTCCCAAAGAGCTGGAAGCAAGATGCTGTGGGGCCCAACTCGCCCTTTGGAAAGAAGCCTGCACGCTGTGCCTTTCAGCTCTAGGGCAAAGTAGCACACCCACAGCAGAAGTCCTACTTCAGCCAGATCAGGCCTGCAAAGAAACTGCGTTTCACAGGCCTTTGGAAGAGATGTTCCCCGTAGGCTGTAAGAGCACTGTGCAGAGCGAGTTGTTTCTTAGCTTCCCAAAGAGCTGGAAGCAAGATTCTGAGGGGCCCAACTCGCCCTTTGGAAAGAAGACTGCACGTTGTGTCATTCAGCTCTAGGGCAAAGTAGCACACCCAGAGCAGAAGTCCTACTTCAGCCAGATCAGGCCTGCAAAGAAACTGCGTTTCACAGTCCTTTGGAAGAGATGTTCCAGGGAGGCTGTAAGAGCACTGTGCAGAGCGAGTTGTTTCTTAGCTTCCCAAAGAGCTGGAAGCATGATGCTGTGGGGCCCAACTCGCCCTTTGGAAAGAAGCCTGCACGTTGTGCCTTTCAGCTCTAGGGCAAAGTAGCACACCCAGAGCAGAAGTCCTACTTCAGCCAGAGCAGGCCTGCAAAGAAACTGCGTTTCACAGGCCTTTGGAAGAGATGTTCCCGGTAGGCTGTAAGAGCACTGTGCAGAGCGAGTTGTTTCTTAGCTTCCCAAAGAGCTGGCAGCAAGATGCTGTGGGGCCCAACTCGCCCTTTGGAAAGAAGCCTGCACGTTGTGCCTTTCAGCTCTAGGGCAAAGTAGCACACCCAGAGCAGAAGTCCTACTTCAGCCAGATCAGGCCTGCAAAGAAACTGCGTTTCACAGGCCTTTGGAAGAGATGTTGCCAGTAGGCTGTAAGAGCAGTGTGCAGAGCGAGTGGTTTCTTAGCTTCCCAAAGAGCTGTAAGCAAGATGCTGAGGGGCCCAACTCGCCCTTTGGAAAGAAGCCTGCACGTTGTGCCTTTCAGCTCTAGGGCAAAGTAGCACACCCAGAGCAGAAGTCCTACTTCAGCCAGATCAGGCCTGCAAAGAAACTGCGTTTCACAGGCCTTTGAAGAGATGTTCACAGTAGGCTGTAAGAGCAGTGTGCAGAGCGAGTGGTTTCTTAGCTTCCCAAAGAGCTGGAAGCAAGATGCTGTGGGGCCCAACTCGCCCTTTGGAAAGAAGCCTGCACGTTGTGCCTTTCAGCTCTAGGGCAAAGTAGCACACCCAGAGCAGAAGTCCTACTTCAGCCAGATCAGGCCTGCAAGGAAACTGCGTTTCACAGTCCTTTGGAAGAGAAGTTCCCGGTAGGCTGTAAGAGCACTGTGCAGAGCGAGTTGTTTCTTAGCTTCCCAAAGAGCTGGAAGCAAGATGCTGTGGGGCCCACTCGCCCTTTGGAAAGAAGCCTGCACGTTGTGCCTTTCAGCTCTAGGGCAAAGTAGCACACCCAGAGCAGAAGTCCTACTTCAGCCAGATCAGGCCAGCAAAGAAACTGCGTTTCACAGGCCTTTGGAAGAGATGTTCCCACTAGGCTGTAAGAGCACTGTTCAGAGCGAGTTGTTTCTTGGCTTCCCAAAGAGGTGGAAGCAAGATGCTGTTGGGCCCAACTCGCCTTTTGGAAAGAAGCCTGCACGTTTTGCCTTTCAGCTCTAGGGCAAAGTAGCACACCCAGAGCAGAAGTCCTACTTCAGCCAGATCAGGCCTGCAAAGAAACTGCGTTTCACAGGCCTTTGGAAGAGATGTTCCCCGTAGGCTGTAAGAGCACTGTGCAGAGCGAGTTGTTTCTTAGCTTCCCAAAGAGCTGGAAGCAAGATGCTGTGGGGCCCAACTCGCCCTTTGGAAAGAAGTCTGCACGTTGTGCCTTTCAGCTCTAGGGCAAAGTAGCACACCCAGAGCAGAAGTCCTACTTCAGCCAGATCAGGTCTGGAAAGAAACTGCGTTTCACAGGCCTTTGGAAGAGATGTTCCCACTAGGCTGTAAGAGCACTGTGCAGAGCGAGTTGTTTCTTAGCTTCCCAAAGAGCTGGAAGCAAGATGCTGTGGGGCCCAACTCGCCCTTGGGAAAGAAGCCTGCACGTTGTGCCTTTCAGCTCTAGGGCAAAGTAGCACACCCAGAGCAGAAGTCCTACTTCAGCCAGATCAGGCCTGCAAAGAATCTGCGTTTCACAGGCCTTTGGAAGAGATGTTGCCAGTAGGATGTAAGAGCACTGGGCAGAGCGAGTTGTTTCTTAGCTTCCCAAAGAGCTGTAAGCAAGATGCTGAGGGGCCCAACTCGCCCTTTGGAAAGAAGCCTGCACGTTGTGCCTTTCAGCTCTAGGGCAAAGTAGCACACCCAGAGCAGAAGTCCTACTTCAGCCAGATCAGGCCTGCAAAGAAACTGCGTTTCACAGGCCTTTGAAGAGATGTTCACAGCAGGCTGTAAGAGCAGTGTGCAGAGCGAGTGGTTTCTTAGCTTCCCAAAGAGCTGGAAGCAAGATGCTGTGGGGCCCAACTCGCCCTTTGGAAAGAAGCCTGCACGTTGTGCCTTTCAGCTCTAGGGCAAAGTAGCACACCCAGAGCAGAAGTCCTACTTCAGCCAGATCAGACCTGCAAAGAAACTGCGTTTCACAGTCCTTTGGAAGAGATGTTCCCGGTAGGCTGTAAGAGCACTGTGCAGAGCGAGTTGTTTCTTAGCTTCCCAAAGAGCTGGAAGCAAGATGCTGTGGGGCCCAACTCGCCCTTTGGAAAGAAGACTGCACGTTGTGCCTTTCAGCTCTAGGGCAAACTAGCCCACCCAGAGCAGAAGTCCTACTTCAGCCAGATCAGGCCTGCAAAGAAACTGCGTTTCACAGGCCTTTGGAAGAGATGTTCCCCGTAGGCTGTAAGAGCACTGTGCAGAGCGAGTTGTTTCTTAGCTTCCCAAAGAGCTGGAAGCAAGATGCTGTGGGGCCCAACTCGCCCTTTGGAAAGAAGCCTGCACGTTGTGCCTTTCAGCTCTAGGGCAAAGTAGCACACCCAGAGCAGAAGTCCTACTTCAGCCAGATCAGGCCTGCAAAGAAACTGCGTTTCACAGTCCTTTGGAAGAGATGTTCCCGGTAGGCTGTAAGAGCACTGTGCAGAGCGAGTTGTTTCTTAGCTTCCCAAAGAGCTGGAAGCAAGATGCTGTGGGGCCCAACTCGCCCTTTGGAAAGAAGCCTGCACGTTGTGCCTTTCAGCTCTAGGGCAAAGTAGCACACCCAGAGCAGAAGTCCTACTTCAGCCAGATCAGGCCTGCAAAGAAACTGCGATTCACTGGCCTTTGGAAGAGATGTTACCACTAGGCTGTAAGAGCACTGTGCAGAGCCAGTGGTTTCTTAGCTTCCCAAAGAGCTGGAAGCAAGATGCTGTGGGGCCCAACTCGCCCTTTGGAAAGAAGCCTGCACGTTGTGCCTTTCAGCTCTAGGGCAAAGTAGCACACCCAGAGCAGAAGTCCTACTTCAGCCAGATCAGGCCTGCAAAGAAACTGCGTTTCACAGGCCTTTGGAAGAGATGTTCCCACTAGGCTGTAAGAGCACTGTGCAGAGCCAGTGGTTTCTTAGCTTCCCAAAGAGCTGGAAGCAAGATGCTGTGGGGCCCAACTCGCCCTTTGGAAAGAAGCCTGCACGTTGTGCCTTTCAGCTCTAGGGCAAAGTAGCACACCCAGAGCAGAAGTCCTACTTCAGCCAGATCAGGCCTGCAAAGAAACTGCGTTTCACAGGCCTTTGGAAGAGATGTTGCCAGTAGGCTGTAAGAGCAGTGTGCAGAGCGAGTGGTTTCTTAGCTTCCCAAAGAGCTGTAAGCAAGATGCTGAGGGGCCCAACTCGCCCTTTGGAAAGAAGCCTGCACGTTGTGCCTTTCAGCTCTAGGGCAAAGTAGCACACCCAGAGCAGAAGTCCTACTTCAGCCAGATCAGGCCTGCAAAGAAACTGCGTTTCACAGTCCTTTGGAAGAGATGTTCCCGGTAGGCTGTAAGAGCACTGTGCAGAGCGAGTGGTTTCTTAGCTTCCCAAAGAGCTGGAAGCAAGATGCTGTGGGGCCCAACTCGCCCTTTGGAAAGAAGACTGCACGTTGTGCCTTTCAGCTCTAGGGCAAAGTAGCCCACCCAGAGCAGAAGTCCTACTTCAGCCAGATCAGGCCTGCAAAGAAACTGCGTTTCACAGGCCTTTGGAAGAGATGTTCCCCGTAGGCTGTAAGAGCACTGTGCAGAGCGAGTTGTTTCTTAGCTTCCCAAAGAGCTGGAAGCAAGATGCTGTGGGGCCCAACTCGCCCTTTGGAAAGAAGCCTGCACGTTGTGCCTTTCAGCTCTAGGGCAAAGTAGCACACCCAGAGCAGAAGTCCTACTTCAGCCAGATCAGGCCTGCAAAGAAACTGCGTTTCACAGTCCTTTGGAAGAGATGTTCCCGGTAGGCTGTAAGAGCACTGTGCAGAGCGAGTTGTTTCTTAGCTTCCCAAAGAGCTGGAAGCAAGATGCTGTGGGGCCCAACTCGCCCTTTGGAAAGAAGCCTGCACGTTGTGCCTTTCAGCTCTAGGGCAAAGTAGCACACCCAGAGCAGAAGTCCTACTTCAGCCAGATCAGGCCTGCAAAGAAACTGCGTTTCCCAGGCCTTTGGAAGAGATGTTCCCACTAGGCTGTAAGAGCACTGTGCAGAGCCAGTGGTTTCTTAGCTTCCCAAAGAGCTGGAAGCAAGATGCTGTGGGGCCCAACTCGCCCTTTGGAAAGAAGCCTGCACGTTGTGCCTTTCAGCTCTAGGGCAAAGTAGCACACCCAGAGCAGAAGTCCTACTTCAGCCAGATCAGGCCTGCAAAGAAACTGCGTTTCACAGGCCTTTGGAAGAGATGTTGCCAGTAGGATGTAAGAGCACTGCGCAGAGCGAGTTGTTTCTTAGCTTCCCAAAGAGCTGGAAGCAAGATGCTGTGGGGCCCAACTCGCCCTTTGGAAAGAAGCCTGCACGTTGTGCCTTTCAGCTCTAGGGCAAAGTAGCACACCCAGAGCAGAAGTCCTACTTCAGCCAGATCAGGCCTGCAAAGAAACTGCGTTTCACAGGCCTTTGGAAGAGATGTTGCCAGTAGGCTGTAAGAGCAGTGTGCAGAGCGAGTGGTTTCTTAGCTTCCCAAAGAGCTGTAAGCAAGATGCTGAGGGGCCCAACTCGCCCTTTGGAAAGAAGCCTGCACGTTGTGCCTTTCAGCTCTAGGGCAAAGTAGCCCACCCAGAGCAGAAGTCCTACTTCAGCCAGATCAGGCCTGCAAAGAAACTGCGTTTCACAGGCCTTTGGAAGAGATGTTCCCCGTAGGCTGTAAGAGCACTGTGCAGAGCGAGTTGTTTCTTAGCTTCACAAAGAGCTGGAAGCAAGATGCTGTGGGGCCCAACTCGCCCTTTGGAAAGAAGCCTGCACGTTGTGCCTTTCAGCTCTAGGGCAAAGTAGCACACCCAGAGCAGAAGTCCTACTTCAGCCAGATCAGGCCTGCAAAGAAACTGCGTTTCACAGTCCTTTGGAAGAGATGTTCCCGGTAGGCTGTAAGAGCACTGTGCAGAGCGAGTTGTTTCTTAGCTTCCCAAAGAGCTGGAAGCAAGATGCTGTGGGGCCCAACTCGCCCTTTGGAAAGAAGCCTGCACGTTGTGCCTTTCAGCTCTAGGGCAAAGTAGCACACCCACAGCAGAAGTCCTACTTCAGCCAGATCAGGCCTGCAAAGAAACTGCGTTTCACAGGCCTTTGGAAGAGATGTTCCCACTAGGCTGTAAGAGCACTGTGCAGAGCCAGTGGTTTCATAGCTTCCCAAAGAGCTGGAAGCAAGATGCTGTGGGGCCCAACTCACCCTTTGGAAAGAAGCCTGCACGTTGTGCCTTTCAGCTCTAGGGCAAAGTAGCACACCCAGAGCAGAAGTCCTACTTCAGCCAGATCAGGCCTGCAAAGAAACTGCGTTTCACAGGCCTTTGGAAGAGATGTTGCCAGTAGGATGTAAGAGCACTGCGCAGAGCGAGTTGTTTCTTAGCTTCCCAAAGAGCTGGAAGCAAGATGCTGTGGGGACCAACTCGCCCTTTGGAAAGAAGCCTGCACGTTGTGCCTTTCAGCTCTAGGGCAAAGTAGCACACCCAGAGCAGAAGTCCTACTTCAGCCAGATCAGGCCTGCAAAGAAACTGCGTTTCACAGGCCTTTGGAAGAGATGTTCCCACTAGGCTGTAAGAGCACTGTGCAGAGCGAGTGGTTTCTTAGCTTCCCAAAGAGCTGTAAGCAAGATGCTGAGGGGCCCAACTCGCCCTTTGGAAAGAAGCCTGCACGTTGTGCCTTTCAGCTCTAGGGCAAAGTAGCACACCCAGAGCAGAAGTCCTACTTCAGCCAGATCAGGCCTGCAAAGAAACTGCGTTTCACAGGCCTTTGGAAGAGATGTTTCCACTAGGCTGTAAGAGCACTGTGCAGAGCGAGTGGTTTCTTAGCTTCCCAAAGAGCTGGAAGCAAGATGCTGTGGGGCCCAACTCGCCCTTTGGAAAGAAGCCTGCACGTTGTGCCTTTCAGCTCTAGGGCAAAGTAGCACACCCAGAGCAGAAGTCCTACTTCAGCCAGATCAGGCCTGCAAAGAAACTGCGTTTCACAGGCCTTTGGAAGAGATGTTCCCCGTAGGCTGTAAGAGCACTGTGCAGAGCGAGTTGTTTCTTAGCTTCCCAAAGAGCTGGAAGCAAGATGCTGTGGGGCCTAACTCGCCCTTTGGAAAGAAGCCTGCACGTTGTGCCTTTCAGCTCTAGGGCAGAGTAGCACACCCAGAGCAGAAGTCCTACTTCAGCCAGATCAGGCCTGCAAAGAAACTGCGTTTCACAGGCCTTTGGAAGAGATGTTCCCGGTAGGCTGTAAGAGCACTGTGCAGAGCGAGTTGTTTCTTAGCTTCCCAAAGAGCTGGAAGCAAGATGCTGTGGGGCCCAACTCGCCCTTTGGAAAGAAGCCTGCACGTTGTGCCTTTCAGCTCTAGGGCAAAGTAGCACACCCAGAGCAGAAGTCCTACTTCAGCCAGATCAGGCCTGCAAAGAAACTGCGTTTCACAGGCCTTTGGAAGAGATGTTCCCACTAGGCTGTAAGAGCACTGTGCAGAGCGAGTTGTTTCTTAGCTTCCCAAAGAGCTGGAAGCAAGATGCTGTGGGGCCCAACTCGCCCTTTGGAAAGAAGCCTGCACGTTGTGCCTTTCAGCTCTAGGGCAAAGTAGCACACCCAGAGCAGAAGTCCTACTTCAGCCAGATCAGGCCTGCAAGGAAACTGCGTTTCACAGGCCTTTGGAAGAGATGTTCCCGGTAGGCTGTAAGAGCACTGGGCAGAGCGAGTTGTTTCTTAGCTTCCCAAAGAGCTGTAAGCAAGATGCTGAGGGGCCCAACTCGCCCTTTGGAAAGAAGCCTGCACGTTGTGCCTTTCAGCTCTAGGGCAAAGTAGCACACCCAGAGCAGAAGTCCTACTTCAGCCAGATCAGGCCTGCAAAGAAACTGCGTTTCACAGGCCTTTGGAAGAGATGTTCACAGTAGGCTGTAAGAGCAGTGTGCAGAGCGAGTGGTTTCTTAGCTTCCCAAAGAGCTGGAAGCAAGATGCTGTGGGGCCCAACTCGCCCTTTGGAAAGAAGCCTGCACGTTGTGCCTTTCAGCTCTAGGGCAAAGTAGCACACCCAGAGCAGAAGTCCTACTTCAGCCAGATCAGACCTGCAAAGAAACTGCGTTTCACAGTCCTTTGGAAGAGATGTTCCCGGTAGGCTGTAAGAGCACTGTGCAGAGCGAGTTGTTTCTTAGCTTCCCAAAGAGCTGGAAGCAAGATGCTGTGGGGCCCAACTCGCCCTTTGGAAAGAAGACTGCACGTTGTGCCTTTCAGCTCTAGGGCAAAGTAGCACACCCAGAGCAGAAGTCCTACTTCAGCCAGATCAGGCCTGCAAAGAAACTGCGTTTCACAGGCCTTTGGAAGAGATGTTCCCCGTAGGCTGTAAGAGCACTGTGCAGAGCGAGTTGTTTCTTAGCTTCCCAAAGAGCTGGAAGCAAGATGCTGTGGGGCCCAACTCGCCCTTTGGAAAGAAGCCTGCACGTTGTGCCTTTCAGCTCTAGGGCAAAGTAGCACACCCAGAGCAGAAGTCCTACTTCAGCCAGATCAGGCCTGCAAAGAAACTGCGTTTCACAGTCCTTTGGAAGAGATGTTCCCGGTAGGCTGTAAGAGCACTGTGCAGAGCGAGTTGTTTCTTAGCTTCCCAAAGAGCTGGAAGCAAGATGCTGTGGGGCCCAACTCGCCCTTTGGAAAGAAGACTGCACGTTGTGCCTTTCAGCTCTAGGGCAAAGTAGCACACCCAGAGCAGAAGTCCTACTTCAGCCAGATCAGGCCTGCAAAGAAACTGCGTTTCACAGGCCTTTGGAAGAGATGTTCCCGGTAGGCTGTAAGAGCACTGTGCAGAGCGAGTTGTTTCTTAGCTTCCCAAAGAGCTGGAAGCAAGATGCTGTGGGGCCCAACTCGCCCTTTGGAAAGAAGCCTGCACGTTGTGCCTTTCAGCTCTAGGGCAAAGTAGCACACCCAGAGCAGAAGTCCTACTTCAGCCAGATCAGGCCTGCAAAGAAACTGCGTTTCACAGGCATTTGGAAGAGATGTTCCCGGTAGGCTGTAAGAGCACTGTGCAGAGCGAGTTGTTTCTTAGCTTCCCAAAGAGCTGGAAGCAAGATGCTGTGGGGCCCAACTCGCCCTTTGGAAAGAAGCCTGCACGTTGTGCCTTTCAGCTCTAGGGCAAAGTAGCACACCCAGAGCAGAAGTCCTACTTCAGCCAGATCAGGCCTGCAAAGAAACTGCGTTTCACAGGCCTTTGGAAGAGATGTTCCCACTAGGCTGTAAGAGCACTGTGCAGAGCGAGTTGTTTCTTAGCTTCCCAAAGAGCTGGAAGCAAGATGCTGTGGGGCCCAACTCGCCCTTTGGAAAGAAGCCTGCACGTTGTGCCTTTCAGCTCTAGGGCAAAGTAGCACACCCAGAGCAGAAGTCCTACTTCAGCCAGATCAGGCCTGCAAAGAAACTGCGTTTCACAGGCCTTTGGAAGAGATGTTCCCGGTGGGCTGTAAGAGCACTGTGCAGAGAGAGTGGTTTCTTAGCTTCCCAAAGAGCTGGAAGCAAGATGCTGTGGGGCCCAACTCGCCCTTTGGAAAGAAGCCTGCACGTTGTGCCTTTCAGCTCTAGGGCAAAGTAGCACACCCAGAGCAGAAGTCCTACTTCAGCCAGATCAGGCCTGCAAAGAAACTGCATTTCACAGGCCTTTCTAAGAGATGTTCCCGGTAGGCTGTAAGAGCACTGTGCAGAGCGAGTTGTTTCTTAGCTTCCCAAAGAGCTGGAAGCAAGATGCTGTGGGGCCCAACTCGCCCTTTGGAAAGAAGCCTGCACGTTGTGCCTTTCAGCACTAGGGCAAAGTAGCACACCCAGAGCAGAAGTCCTACTTCAGCCAGATCAGGCCTGCAAAGAAACTGCGTTTCACAGGCCTTTGGAAGAGATGTTCCCGGTAGGCTGTAAGAGCACTGTGCAGAGCGAGTTGTTTCTTAGCTTCCCAAAGAGCTGGAAGCAAGATGCTGTGGGGCCCAACTCGCCCTTTGGAAAGAAGCCTGCACGTTGTGCCTTTCAGCTCTAGGGCAAAGTAGCACACCCAGAGCAGAAGTCCTACTTCAGCCAGATCAGGCCTGCAAAGAAACTGCGTTTCACAGGCCTTTGGAAGAGATGTTCCCACTAGGCTGTAAGAGCACTGTGCAGAGCGAGTTGTTTCTTAGCTTCCCAAAGAGCTGGAAGCAAGATGCTGTGGGGCCCAACTCGCCCTTTGGAAAGAAGCCTGCACGTTGTGCCTTTCAGCTCTAGGGCAAAGTAGCACACCCAGAGCAGAAGTCCTACTTCAGCCAGATCAGGCCTGCAAAGAAACTGCGTTTCACAGGCCTTTGGAAGAGATGTTCCCGGTAGGCTGTAAGAGCACTGTGCAGAGCGAGTTGTTTCTTAGCTTCCCAAAGAGCTGGAAGCAAGATGCTGTGGGGCCCAACTCGCCCTTTGGAAAGAAGCCTGCACGTTGTGCCTTTCAGCTCTAGGGCAAAGTAGCACACCCAGAGCAGAAGTCCTACTTCAGCCAGATCAGGCCTGCAAAGAAACTGCGTTTCACAGGCCTTTGGAAGAGATGTTCCCGGTAGGCTGTAAGAGCACTGTGCAGAGCGAGTTGTTTCTTAGCTTCCCAAAGAGCTGGAAGCAAGATGCTGTGGGGCCCAACTCGCCCTTTGGAAAGAAGCCTGCACGTTGTGCCTTTCAGCTCTAGGGCAAAGTAGCACACCCAGAGCAGAAGTCCTACTTCAGCCAGATCAGGCCTGCAAAGAAACTGCGTTTCACAGGCCTTTGGAAGAGATGTTCCCACTAGGCTGTAAGAGCACTGTGCAGAGCGAGTTGTTTCTTAGCTTCCCAAAGAGCTGGAAGCAAGATGCTGTGGGGCCCAACTCGCCCTTTGGAAAGAAGCCTGCACGTTGTGCCTTTCAGCTCTAGGGCAAAGTAGCACACCCAGAGCAGAAGTCCTACTTCAGCCAGATCAGGCCTGCAAAGAAACTGCGTTTCACAGGCCTTTGGAAGAGATGTTCCCGGTAGGCTGTAAGAGCACTGTGCAGAGCGAGTTGTTTCTTAGCTTCCCAAAGAGCTGGAAGCAAGATGCTGTGGGGCCCAACTCGCCCTTTGGAAAGAAGCCTGCACGTTGTGCCTTTCAGCTCTAGGGCAAAGTAGCACACCCAGAGCAGAAGTCCTACTTCAGCCAGATCAGGCCTGCAAAGAAACTGCGTTTCACAGGCCTTTGGAAGAGATGTTCCCGGTAGGCTGTAAGAGCACTGTGCAGAGCGAGTTGTTTCTTAGCTTCCCAAAGAGCTGGAAGCAAGATGCTGTGGGGCCCAACTCGCCCTTTGGAAAGAAGCCTGCACGTTGTGCCTTTCAGCTCTAGGGCAAAGTAGCACACCCAGAGCAGAAGTCCTACTTCAGCCAGATCAGGCCTGCAAAGAAACTGCGTTTCACAGGCCTTTGGAAGAGATGTTCCCGGTAGGCTGTAA
Organism: Equus przewalskii; assembly: GCF_037783145.1. Classification (NCBI taxonomy): domain Eukaryota; kingdom Metazoa; phylum Chordata; class Mammalia; order Perissodactyla; family Equidae; genus Equus; species Equus przewalskii. The sequence goes on along the minus strand of NW_027228707.1, from coordinate 64,543 downwards.
GAGCACTGTGCAGAGCGAGTTGTTTCTTAGCTTCCCAAAGAGCTGGAAGCAAGATGCTGTGGGGCCCAACTCGCCCTTTGGAAAGAAGCCTGCACGTTGTGCCTTTCAGCTCTAGGGCAAAGTAGCACACCCAGAGCAGAAGTCCTACTTCAGCCAGATCAGGCCTGCAAAGAAACTGCGTTTCACAGGCCTTTGGAAGAGATGTTCCCAGTAGGCTGTAAGAGCACTGTGCAGAGCGAGTTGTTTCTTAGCTTCCCAAAGAGCTGTAAGCAAGATGCTGAGGGGCCCAACTCGCCCTTTGGAAAGAAGCCTGCACGTTGTGCCTTTCAGCTCTAGGGCAAAGTAGCACACCCAGAGCAGAAGTCCTACTTCAGCCAGATCAGGCCTGCAAAGAAACTGCGTTTCACAGGCCTTTGGAAGAGATGTTCACAGTAGGCTGTAAGAGCAGTGTGCAGAGCGAGTTGTTTCTTAGCTTCCCAAAGAGCTGGAAGCAAGATGCTGTGGGGCCCAACTCGCCCTTTGGAAAGAAGCCTGCACGTTGTGCCTTTCAGCTCTAGGGCAAAGTAGCACACCCAGAGCAGAAGTCCTACTTCAGCCAGATCAGGCCTGCAAAGAAACTGCGTTTCACAGTCCTTTGGAAGAGATGTTCCCGGTAGGCTGTAAGAGCACTGTGCAGAGCGAGTTGTTTCTTAGCTTCCCAAAGAGCTGGAAGCAAGATGCTGTGGGGCCCAACTCGCCCTTTGGAAAGAAGACTGCACGTTGTGCCTTTCAGCTCTAGGGCAAAGTAGCACACCCAGAGCAGAAGTCCTACTTCAGCCAGATCAGGCCTGCAAAGAAACTGCGTTTCACAGGCCTTTGGAAGAGATGTTCCCCGTAGGCTGTAAGAGCACTGTGCAGAGCGAGTTGTTTCTTAGCTTCCCAAAGAGCTGGAAGCAAGATGCTGTGGGGCCCAACTCGCCCTTTGGAAAGAAGCCTGCACGTTGTGCCTTTCAGCTCTAGGGCAAAGTAGCACACCCAGAGCAGAAGTCCTACTTCAGCCAGATCAGGCCTGCAAAGAAACTGCGTTTCACAGGCCTTTGGAAGAGATGTTCCCGGTAGGCTGTAAGAGCACTGTGCAGAGCGAGTTGTTTCTTAGCTTCCCAAAGAGCTGGAAGCAAGATGCTGTGGGGCCCAACTCGCCCTTTGGAAAGAAGCCTGCACGTTGTGCCTTTCAGCTCTAGGGCAAAGTAGCACACCCAGAGCAGAAGTCCTACTTCAGCCAGATCAGGCCTGCAAAGAAACTGCGTTTCACAGGCCTTTGGAAGAGATGTTCCCACTAGGCTGTAAGAGCACTGTGCAGAGCGAGTGGTTTCTTAGCTTCCCAAAGAGCTGGAAGCAAGATGCTGTGGGGCCCAACTCGCCCTTTGGAAAGAAGCCTGCACGTTGTGCCTTTCAGCTCTAGGGCAAAGTAGCACACCCAGAGCAGAAGTCCTACTTCAGCCAGATCAGGCCTGCAAAGAAACTGCGTTTCACAGGCCTTTGGAAGAGATGTTCCCGGTAGGCTGTAAGAGCACTGTGCAGAGCGAGTTGTTTCTTAGCTTCCCAAAGAGCTGGAAGCAAGATGCTGTGGGGCCCAACTCGCCCTTTGGAAAGAAGCCTGCACGTTGTGCCTTTCAGCTCTAGGGCAAAGTAGCACACCCAGAGCAGAAGTCCTACTTCAGCCAGATCAGGCCTGCAAAGAAACTGCGTTTCACAGGCCTTTGGAAGAGATGTTCCCGGTAGGCTGTAAGAGCACTGTGCAGAGCGAGTTGTTTCTTAGCTTCCCAAAGAGCTGGAAGCAAGATGCTGTGGGGCCCAACTCGCCCTTTGGAAAGAAGCCTGCACGTTGTGCCTTTCAGCTCTAGGGCAAAGTAGCACACCCAGAGCAGAAGTCCTACTTCAGCCAGATCAGGCCTGCAAAGAAACTGCGTTTCACAGGCCTTTGGAAGAGATGTTCCCACTAGGCTGTAAGAGCACTGTGCAGAGCGAGTTGTTTCTTAGCTTCCCAAAGAGCTGGAAGCAAGATGCTGTGGGGCCCAACTCACCCTTTGGAAAGAAGCCTGCACGTTGTGCCTTTCAGCTCTAGGGCAAAGTAGCACACCCAGAGCAGAAGTCCTACTTCAGCCAGATCAGGCCTGCAAAGAAACTGCGTTTCACAGGCCTTTGGAAGATATGTTCCCGGTGGGCTGTAAGAGCACTGTGCAGAGCGAGTTGTTTCTTAGCTTCCCAAAGAGCTGGAAGCAAGATGCTGTGGGGCCCAACTCGCCCTTTGGAAAGAAGCCTGCACGTTGTGCCTTTCAGCTCTAGGGCAAAGTAGCACACCCAGAGCAGAAGTCCTACTTCAGCCAGATCAGGCCTGCAAAGAAACTGCGTTTCACAGGCCTTTGGAAGAGATGTTCCCACTAGGCTGTAAGAGCACTGTGCAGAGCGAGTTGTTTCTTAGCTTCCCAAAGAGCTGGAAGCAAGATGCTGTGGGGCCCAACTCGCCCTTTGGAAAGAAGCCTGCACGTTGTGCCTTTCAGCTCTAGGGCAAAGTAGCACACCCAGAGCAGAAGTCCTACTTCAGCCAGATCAGGCCTGCAAAGAAACTGCGTTTCACAGGCCTTTGGAAGAGATGTTCCCGGTAGGCTGTAAGAGCACTGTGCAGAGCGAGTTGTTTCTTAGCTTCCCAAAGAGCTGGAAGCAAGATGCTGTGGGGCCCAACTCGCCCTTTGGAAAGAAGCCTGCACGTTGTGCCTTTCAGCTCTAGGGCAAAGTAGCACACCCAGAGCAGAAGTCCTACTTCAGCCAGATCAGGCCTGCAAAGAAACTGCGTTTCACAGGCCTTTGGAAGAGATGTTCCCGGTAGGCTGTAAGAGCACTGTGCAGAGCGAGTTGTTTCTTAGCTTCCCAAAGAGCTGGAAGCAAGATGCTGTGGGGCCCAACTCGCCCTTTGGAAAGAAGCCTGCACGTTGTGCCTTTCAGCTCTAGGGCAAAGTAGCACACCCAGAGCAGAAGTCCTACTTCAGCCAGATCAGGCCTGCAAAGAAACTGCGTTTCACAGGCCTTTGGAAGAGATGTTCCCGGTAGGCTGTAAGAGCACTGTGCAGAGCGAGTTGTTTCTTAGCTTCCCAAAGAGCTGGAAGCAAGATGCTGTGGGGCCCAACTCGCCCTTTGGAAAGAAGCCTGCACGTTGTGCCTTTCAGCTCTAGGGCAAAGTAGCACACCCAGAGCAGAAGTCCTACTTCAGCCAGATCAGGCCTGCAAAGAAACTGCGTTTCACAGGCCTTAGGAAGAGATGTTCCCAGTAGGCTGTAAGAGCACTGTGCAGAGCGAGTTGTTTCTTTGCTTCCCAAAGAGCTGGAAGCAAGATGCTGTGGGGCCCAACTCGCCCTTTGGAAAGAAGCCTGCACGTTGTGCCTTTCAGCTCTAGGGCAAAGTAGCACACCCAGAGCAGAAGTCCTACTTCAGCCAGATCAGGCCTGCAAAGAAACTGCGTTTCACAGGCCTTTGGAAGAGATGTTCCCACTAGGCTGTAAGAGCACTGTGCAGAGCGAGTTGTTTCTTAGCTTCCCAAAGAGCTGGAAGCAAGATGCTGTGGGGCCCAACTCGCCCTTTGGAAAGAAGCCTGCACGTTGTGCCTTTCAGCTCTAGGGCAAAGTAGCACACCCAGAGCAGAAGTCCTACTTCAGCCAGATCAGGCCTGCAAAGAAACTGCGTTTCACAGGCCTTTGGAAGAGATGTTCCCGGTAGGCTGTAAGAGCACTGTGCAGAGCGAGTTGTTTCTTAGCTTCCCAAAGAGCTGGAAGCAAGATGCTGTGGGGCCCAACTCGCCCTTTGGAAAGAAGCCTGCACGTTGTGCCTTTCAGCTCTAGGGCAAAGTAGCACACCCAGAGCAGAAGTCCTACTTCAGCCAGATCAGGCCTGCAAAGAAACTGCGTTTCACAGGCCTTTGGAAGAGATGTTCCCGGTAGGCTGTAAGAGCACTGTGCAGAGCGAGTTGTTTCTTAGCTTCCCAAAGAGCTGGAAGCAAGATGCTGTGGGGCCCAACTCGCCCTTTGGAAAGAAGCCTGCACGTTGTGCCTTTCAGCTCTAGGGCAAAGTAGCACACCCAGAGCAGAAGTCCTACTTCAGCCAGATCAGGCCTGCAAAGAAACTGCGTTTCACAGGCCTTTGGAAGAGATGTTCCCGGTAGGCTGTAAGAGCACTGTGCAGAGCGAGTTGTTTCTTAGCTTCCCAAAGAGCTGGAAGCAAGATGCTGTGGGGCCCAACTCGCCCTTTGGAAAGAAGCCTGCACGTTGTGCCTTTCAGCTCTAGGGCAAAGTAGCACACCCAGAGCAGAAGTCCTACTTCAGCCAGATCAGGCCTGCAAAGAAACTGCGTTTCACAGGCCTTTGGAAGAGATGTTCCCAGTAGGCTGTAAGAGCACTGTGCAGAGCGAGTTGTTTCTTAGCTTCCCAAAGAGCTGGAAGCAAGATGCTGTGGGGCCCAACTCGCCCTTTGGAAAGAAGCCTGCACGTTGTGCCTTTCAGCTCTAGGGCAAAGTAGCACACCCAGAGCAGAAGTCCTACTTCAGCCAGATCAGGCCTGCAAAGAAACTGCGTTTCACAGGCCTTTGGAAGAGATGTTCCCACTAGGCTGTAAGAGCACTGTGCAGAGCGAGTTGTTTCTTAGCTTCCCAAAGAGCTGGAAGCAAGATGCTGTGGGGCCCAACTCGCCCTTTGGAAAGAAGCCTGCACGTTGTGCCTTTCAGCTCTAGGGCAAAGTAGCACACCCAGAGCAGAAGTCCTACTTCAGCCAGATCAGGCCTGCAAAGAAACTGCGTTTCACAGGCCTTTGGAAGAGATGTTCCCGGTAGGCTGTAAGAGCACTGTGCAGAGCGAGTTGTTTCTTTGCTTCCCAAAGAGCTGGAAGCAAGATGCTGTGGGGCCCAACTCGCCCTTTGGAAAGAAGCCTGCACGTTGTGCCTTTCAGCTCTAGGGCAAAGTAGCACACCCAGAGCAGAAGTCCTACTTCAGCCTGATCAGGCCTGCAAAGAAACTGCGTTTCACAGGCCTTTGGAAGAGATGTTCCCACTAGGCTGTAAGAGCACTGTGCAGAGCGAGTTGTTTCTTAGCTTCCCAAAGAGCTGGAAGCAAGATGCTGTGGGGCCCAACTCGCCCTTTGGAAAGAAGCCTGCACGTTGTGCCTTTCAGCTCTAGGGCAAAGTAGCACACCCAGAGCAGAAGTCCTACTTCAGCCAGATCAGGCCTGCAAAGAAACTGCGTTTCACAGGCCTTTGGAAGAGATGTTCCCGGTAGGCTGTAAGAGCACTGTGCAGAGCGAGTTGTTTCTTAGCTTCCCAAAGAGCTGGAAGCAAGATGCTGTGGGGCCCAACTCGCCCTTTGGAAAGAAGCCTGCACGTTGTGCCTTTCAGCTCTAGGGCAAAGTAGCACACCCAGAGCAGAAGTCCTACTTCAGCCAGATCAGGCCTGCAAAGAAACTGCGTTTCACAGGCCTTTGGAAGAGATGTTCCCAGTAGGCTGTAAGAGCACTGTGCAGAGCGAGTTGTTTCTTAGCTTCCCAAAGAGCTGGAAGCAAGATGCTGTGGGGCCCAACTCGCCCTTTGGAAAGAAGCCTGCACGTTGTGCCTTTCAGCTCTAGGGCAAAGTAGCACACCCAGAGCAGAAGTCCTACTTCAGCCAGATCAGGCCTGCAAAGAAACTGCGTTTCACAGGCCTTTGGAAGAGATGTTCCCACTAGGCTGTAAGAGCACTGTGCAGAGCGAGTTGTTTCTTAGCTTCCCAAAGAGCTGGAAGCAAGATGCTGTGGGGCCCAACTCGCCCTTTGGAAAGAAGCCTGCACGTTGTGCCTTTCAGCTCTAGGGCAAAGTAGCACACCCAGAGCAGAAGTCCTACTTCAGCCAGATCAGGCCTGCAAAGAAACTGCGTTTCACAGGCCTTTGGAAGAGATGTTCCCACTAGGCTGTAAGAGCACTGTGCAGAGCGAGTTGTTTCTTAGCTTCCCAAAGAGCTGGAAGCAAGATGCTGTGGGGCCCAACTCGCCCTTTGGAAAGAAGCCTGCACGTTGTGCCTTTCAGCTCTAGGGCAAAGTAGCACACCCAGAGCAGAAGTCCTACTTCAGCCAGATCAGGCCTGCAAAGAAACTGCGTTTCACAGGCCTTTGGAAGAGATGTTCCCATTAGGCTGTAAGAGCACTGTGCAGAGCGAGTTGTTTCTTAGCTTCCCAAAGAGCTGGAAGCAAGATGCTGTGGGGCCCAACTCGCCCTTTGGAAAGAAGCCTGCACGTTGTGCCTTTCAGCTCTAGGGCAAAGTAGCACACCCAGAGCAGAAGTCCTACTTCAGCCAGATCAGGCCTGCAAAGAAACTGCGTTTCACAGGCCTTTGGAAGAGATGTTCCCACTAGGCTGTAAGAGCACTGTGCAGAGCGAGTTGTTTCTTAGCTTCCCAAAGAGCTGGAAGCAAGATGCTGTGGGGCCCAACTCGCCCTTTGGAAAGAAGCCTGCACGTTGTGCCTTTCAGCTCTAGGGCAAAGTAGCACACCCAGAGCAGAAGTCCTACTTCAGCCAGATCAGGCCTGCAAAGAAACTGCGTTTCACAGGCCTTTGGAAGAGATGTTCCCACTAGGCTGTAAGAGCACTGTGCAGAGCGAGTTGTTTCTTAGCTTCCCAAAGAGCTGGAAGCAAGATGCTGTGGGGCCCAACTCGCCCTTTGGAAAGAAGCCTGCACGTTGTGCCTTTCAGCTCTAGGGCAAAGTAGCACACCCAGAGCAGAAGTCCTACTTCAGCCAGATCAGGCCTGCAAAGAAACTGCGTTTCACAGGCCTTTGGAAGAGATGTTCCCATTAGGCTGTAAGAGCACTGTGCAGAGCGAGTTGTTTCTTAGCTTCCCAAAGAGCTGGAAGCAAGATGCTGTGGGGCCCAACTCGCCCTTTGGAAAGAAGCCTGCACGTTGTGCCTTTCAGCTCTAGGGCAAAGTAGCACACCCAGAGCAGAAGTCCTACTTCAGCCAGATCAGGCCTGCAAAGAAACTGCGTTTCACAGGCCTTTGGAAGAGATGTTCCCGGTAGGCTGTAAGAGCACTGTGCAGAGCGAGTTGTTTCTTAGCTTCCCAAAGAGCTGGAAGCAAGATGCTGTGGGGCCCAACTCGCCCTTTGGAAAGAAGCCTGCACGTTGTGCCTTTCAGCTCTAGGGCAAAGTAGCACACCCAGAGCAGAAGTCCTACTTCAGCCAGATCAGGCCTGCAAAGAAACTGCGTTTCACAGGCCTTTGGAAGAGATGTTCCCGGTAGGCTGTAAGAGCACTGTGCAGAGCGAGTTGTTTCTTAGCTTCCCAAAGAGCTGGAAGCAAGATGCTGTGGGGCCCAACTCGCCCTTTGGAAAGAAGCCTGCACGTTGTGCCTTTCAGCTCTAGGGCAAAGTAGCACACCCAGAGCAGAAGTCCTACTTCAGCCAGATCAGGCCTGCAAAGAAACTGCGTTTCACAGGCCTTTGGAAGAGATGTTCCCACTAGGCTGTAAGAGCACTGTGCAGAGCGAGTTGTTTCTTAGCTTCCCAAAGAGCTGGAAGCAAGATGCTGTGGGGCCCAACTCGCCCTTTGGAAAGAAGCCTGCACGTTGTGCCTTTCAGCTCTAGGGCAAAGTAGCACACCCAGAGCAGAAGTCCTACTTCAGCCAGATCAGGCCTGCAAAGAAACTGCGTTTCACAGGCCTTTGGAAGAGATGTTCCCGGTAGGCTGTAAGAGCACTGTGCAGAGCGAGTTGTTTCTTAGCTTCCCAAAGAGCTGGAAGCAAGATGCTGTGGGGCCCAACTCGCCCTTTGGAAAGAAGCCTGCACGTTGTGCCTTTCAGCTCTAGGGCAAAGTAGCACACCCAGAGCAGAAGTCCTACTTCAGCCAGATCAGGCCTGCAAAGAAACTGCGTTTCACAGGCCTTTGGAAGAGATGTTCCCGGTAGGCTGTAAGAGCACTGTGCAGAGCGAGTTGTTTCTTAGCTTCCCAAAGAGCTGGAAGCAAGATGCTGTGGGGCCCAACTCGCCCTTTGGAAAGAAGCCTGCACGTTGTGCCTTTCAGCTCTAGGGCAAAGTAGCACACCCAGAGCAGAAGTCCTACTTCAGCCAGATCAGGCCTGCAAAGAAACTGCGTTTCACAGGCCTTTGGAAGAGATGTTCCCACTAGGCTGTAAGAGCACTGTGCAGAGCGAGTTGTTTCTTAGCTTCCCAAAGAGCTGGAAGCAAGATGCTGTGGGGCCCAACTCGCCCTTTGGAAAGAAGCCTGCACGTTGTGCCTTTCAGCTCTAGGGCAAAGTAGCACACCCAGAGCAGAAGTCCTACTTCAGCCAGATCAGGCCTGCAAAGAAACTGCGTTTCACAGGCCTTTGGAAGAGATGTTCCCAGTAGGCTGTAAGAGCACTGTGCAGAGCGAGTTGTTTCTTAGCTTCCCAAAGAGCTGGAAGCAAGATGCTGTGGGGCCCAACTCGCCCTTTGGAAAGAAGCCTGCACGTTGTGCCTTTCAGCTCTAGGGCAAAGTAGCACACCCAGAGCAGAAGTCCTACTTCAGCCAGATCAGGCCTGCAAAGAAACTGCGTTTCACAGGCCTTTGGAAGAGATGTTCCCACTAGGCTGTAAGAGCACTGTGCAGAGCGAGTTGTTTCTTAGCTTCCCAAAGAGCTGGAAGCAAGATGCTGTGGGGCCCAACTCGCCCTTTGGAAAGAAGCCTGCACGTTGTGCCTTTCAGCTCTAGGGCAAAGTAGCACACCCAGAGCAGAAGTCCTACTTCAGCCAGATCAGGCCTGCAAAGAAACTGCGTTTCACAGGCCTTTGGAAGAGATGTTCCCACTAGGCTGTAAGAGCACTGTGCAGAGCGAGTTGTTTCTTAGCTTCCCAAAGAGCTGGAAGCAAGATGCTGTGGGGCCCAACTCGCCCTTTGGAAAGAAGCCTGCACGTTGTGCCTTTCAGCTCTAGGGCAAAGTAGCACACCCAGAGCAGAAGTCCTACTTCAGCCAGATCAGGCCTGCAAAGAAACTGCGTTTCACAGGCCTTTGGAAGAGATGTTCCCATTAGGCTGTAAGAGCACTGTGCAGAGCGAGTTGTTTCTTAGCTTCCCAAAGAGCTGGAAGCAAGATGCTGTGGGGCCCAACTCGCCCTTTGGAAAGAAGCCTGCACGTTGTGCCTTTCAGCTCTAGGGCAAAGTAGCACACCCAGAGCAGAAGTCCTACTTCAGCCAGATCAGGCCTGCAAAGAAACTGCGTTTCACAGGCCTTTGGAAGAGATGTTCCCGGTAGGCTGTAAGAGCACTGTGCAGAGCGAGTTGTTTCTTAGCTTCCCAAAGAGCTGGAAGCAAGATGCTGTGGGGCCCAACTCGCCCTTTGGAAAGAAGCCTGCACGTTGTGCCTTTCAGCTCTAGGGCAAAGTAGCACACCCAGAGCAGAAGTCCTACTTCAGCCAGATCAGGCCTGCAAAGAAACTGCGTTTCACAGGCCTTTGGAAGAGATGTTCCCAGTAGGCTGTAAGAGCACTGTGCAGAGCGAGTTGTTTCTTAGCTTCCCAAAGAGCTGGAAGCAAGATGCTGTGGGGCCCAACTCGCCCTTTGGAAAGAAGCCTGCACGTTGTGCCTTTCAGCTCTAGGGCAAAGTAGCACACCCAGAGCAGAAGTCCTACTTCAGCCAGATCAGGCCTGCAAAGAAACTGCGTTTCACAGGCCTTTGGAAGAGATGTTCCCAGTAGGCTGTAAGAGCACTGTGCAGAGCGAGTTGTTTCTTAGCTTCCCAAAGAGCTGGAAGCAAGATGCTGTGGGGCCCAACTCGCCCTTTGGAAAGAAGCCTGCACGTTGTGCCTTTCAGCTCTAGGGCAAAGTAGCACACCCAGAGCAGAAGTCCTACTTCAGCCAGATCAGGCCTGCAAAGAAACTGCGTTTCACAGGCCTTTGGAAGAGATGTTCCCAGTAGGCTGTAAGAGCACTGTGCAGAGCGAGTTGTTTCTTAGCTTCCCAAAGAGCTGGAAGCAAGATGCTGTGGGGCCCAACTCGCCCTTTGGAAAGAAGCCTGCACGTTGTGCCTTTCAGCTCTAGGGCAAAGTAGCACACCCAGAGCAGAAGTCCTACTTCAGCCAGATCAGGCCTGCAAAGAAACTGCGTTTCACAGGCCTTTGGAAGAGATGTTCCCACTAGGCTGTAAGAGCACTGTGCAGAGCGAGTTGTTTCTTAGCTTCCCAAAGAGCTGGAAGCAAGATGCTGTGGGGCCCAACTCGCCCTTTGGAAAGAAGCCTGCACGTTGTGCCTTTCAGCTCTAGGGCAAAGTAGCACACCCAGAGCAGAAGTCCTACTTCAGCCAGATCAGGCCTGCAAAGAAACTGCGTTTCACAGGCCTTTGGAAGAGATGTTCCCACTAGGCTGTAAGAGCACTGTGCAGAGCGAGTTGTTTCTTAGCTTCCCAAAGAGCTGGAAGCAAGATGCTGTGGGGCCCAACTCGCCCTTTGGAAAGAAGCCTGCACGTTGTGCCTTTCAGCTCTAGGGCAAAGTAGCACACCCAGAGCAGAAGTCCTACTTCAGCCAGATCAGGCCTGCAAAGAAACTGCGTTTCACAGGCCTTTGGAAGAGATGTTCCCGGTAGGCTGTAAGAGCACTGTGCAGAGCGAGTTGTTTCTTAGCTTCCCAAAGAGCTGGAAGCAAGATGCTGTGGGGCCCAACTCGCCCTTTGGAAAGAAGCCTGCACGTTGTGCCTTTCAGCTCTAGGGCAAAGTAGCACACCCAGAGCAGAAGTCCTACTTCAGCCAGATCAGGCCTGCAAAGAAACTGCGTTTCACAGGCCTTTGGAAGAGATGTTCCCGGTAGGCTGTAAGAGCACTGTGCAGAGCGAGTTGTTTCTTAGCTTCCCAAAGAGCTGGAAGCAAGATGCTGTGGGGCCCAACTCGCCCTTTGGAAAGAAGCCTGCACGTTGTGCCTTTCAGCTCTAGGGCAAAGTAGCACACCCAGAGCAGAAGTCCTACTTCAGCCAGATCAGGCCTGCAAAGAAACTGCGTTTCACAGGCCTTTGGAAGAGATGTTCCCGGTAGGCTGTAAGAGCACTGTGCAGAGCGAGTTGTTTCTTAGCTTCCCAAAGAGCTGGAAGCAAGATGCTGTGGGGCCCAACTCGCCCTTTGGAAAGAAGCCTGCACGTTGTGCCTTTCAGCTCTAGGGCAAAGTAGCACACCCAGAGCAGAAGTCCTACTTCAGCCAGATCAGGCCTGCAAAGAAACTGCGTTTCACAGGCCTTTGGAAGAGATGTTCCCGGTAGGCTGTAAGAGCACTGTGCAGAGCGAGTTGTTTCTTAGCTTCCCAAAGAGCTGGAAGCAAGATGCTGTGGGGCCCAACTCGCCCTTTGGAAAGAAGCCTGCACGTTGTGCCTTTCAGCTCTAGGGCAAAGTAGCACACCCAGAGCAGAAGTCCTACTTCAGCCAGATCAGGCCTGCAAAGAAACTGCGTTTCACAGGCCTTTGGAAGAGATGTTCCCACTAGGCTGTAAGAGCACTGTGCAGAGCGAGTTGTTTCTTAGCTTCCCAAAGAGCTGGAAGCAAGATGCTGTGGGGCCCAACTCGCCCTTTGGAAAGAAGCCTGCACGTTGTGCCTTTCAGCTCTAGGGCAAAGTAGCACACCCAGAGCAGAAGTCCTACTTCAGCCAGATCAGGCCTGCAAAGAAACTGCGTTTCACAGGCCTTTGGAAGAGATGTTCCCACTAGGCTGTAAGAGCACTGTGCAGAGCGAGTTGTTTCTTAGCTTCCCAAAGAGCTGGAAGCAAGATGCTGTGGGGCCCAACTCGCCCTTTGGAAAGAAGCCTGCACGTTGTGCCTTTCAGCTCTAGGGCAAAGTAGCACACCCAGAGCAGAAGTCCTACTTCAGCCAGATCAGGCCTGCAAAGAAACTGCGTTTCACAGGCCTTTGGAAGAGATGTTCCCAGTAGGCTGTAAGAGCACTGTGCAGAGCGAGTTGTTTCTTAGCTTCCCAAAGAGCTGGAAGCAAGATGCTGTGGGGCCCAACTCGCCCTTTGGAAAGAAGCCTGCACGTTGTGCCTTTCAGCTCTAGGGCAAAGTAGCACACCCAGAGCAGAAGTCCTACTTCAGCCAGATCAGGCCTGCAAAGAAACTGCGTTTCACAGGCCTTTGGAAGAGATGTTCCCGGTAGGCTGTAAGAGCACTGTGCAGAGCGAGTTGTTTCTTAGCTTCCCAAAGAGCTGGAAGCAAGATGCTGTGGGGCCCAACTCGCCCTTTGGAAAGAAGCCTGCACGTTGTGCCTTTCAGCTCTAGGGCAAAGTAGCACACCCAGAGCAGAAGTCCTACTTCAGCCAGATCAGGCCTGCAAAGAAACTGCGTTTCACAGGCCTTTGGAAGAGATGTTCCCACTAGGCTGTAAGAGCACTGTGCAGAGCGAGTTGTTTCTTAGCTTCCCAAAGAGCTGGAAGCAAGATGCTGTGGGGCCCAACTCGCCCTTTGGAAAGAAGCCTGCACGTTGTGCCTTTCAGCTCTAGGGCAAAGTAGCACACCCAGAGCAGAAGTCCTACTTCAGCCAGATCAGGCCTGCAAAGAAACTGCGTTTCACAGGCCTTTGGAAGAGATGTTCCCAGTAGGCTGTAAGAGCACTGTGCAGAGCGAGTTGTTTCTTAGCTTCCCAAAGAGCTGGAAGCAAGATGCTGTGGGGCCCAACTCGCCCTTTGGAAAGAAGCCTGCACGTTGTGCCTTTCAGCTCTAGGGCAAAGTAGCACACCCAGAGCAGAAGTCCTACTTCAGCCAGATCAGGCCTGCAAAGAAACTGCGTTTCACAGGCCTTTGGAAGAGATGTTCCCACTAGGCTGTAAGAGCACTGTGCAGAGCGAGTTGTTTCTTAGCTTCCCAAAGAGCTGGAAGCAAGATGCTGTGGGGCCCAACTCGCCCTTTGGAAAGAAGCCTGCACGTTGTGCCTTTCAGCTCTAGGGCAAAGTAGCACACCCAGAGCAGAAGTCCTACTTCAGCCAGATCAGGCCTGCAAAGAAACTGCGTTTCACAGGCCTTTGGAAGAGATGTTCCCACTAGGCTGTAAGAGCACTGTGCAGAGCGAGTTGTTTCTTAGCTTCCCAAAGAGCTGGAAGCAAGATGCTGTGGGGCCCAACTCGCCCTTTGGAAAGAAGCCTGCACGTTGTGCCTTTCAGCTCTAGGGCAAAGTAGCACACCCAGAGCAGAAGTCCTACTTCAGCCAGATCAGGCCTGCAAAGAAACTGCGTTTCACAGGCCTTTGGAAGAGATGTTCCCACTAGGCTGTAAGAGCACTGTGCAGAGCGAGTTGTTTCTTAGCTTCCCAAAGAGCTGGAAGCAAGATGCTGTGGGGCCCAACTCGCCCTTTGGAAAGAAGCCTGCACGTTGTGCCTTTCAGCTCTAGGGCAAAGTAGCACACCCAGAGCAGAAGTCCTACTTCAGCCAGATCAGGCCTGCAAAGAAACTGCGTTTCACAGGCCTTTGGAAGAGATGTTCCCGGTAGGCTGTAAGAGCACTGTGCAGAGCGAGTTGTTTCTTAGCTTCCCAAAGAGCTGGAAGCAAGATGCTGTGGGGCCCAACTCGCCCTTTGGAAAGAAGCCTGCACGTTGTGCCTTTCAGCTCTAGGGCAAAGTAGCACACCCAGAGCAGAAGTCCTACTTCAGCCAGATCAGGCCTGCAAAGAAACTGCGTTTCACAGGCCTTTGGAAGAGATGTTCCCACTAGGCTGTAAGAGCACTGTGCAGAGCGAGTTGTTTCTTAGCTTCCCAAAGAGCTGGAAGCAAGATGCTGTGGGGCCCAACTCGCCCTTTGGAAAGAAGCCTGCACGTTGTGCCTTTCAGCTCTAGGGCAAAGTAGCACACCCAGAGCAGAAGTCCTACTTCAGCCAGATCAGGCCTGCAAAGAAACTGCGTTTCACAGGCCTTTGGAAGAGATGTTCCCGGTAGGCTGTAAGAGCACTGTGCAGAGCGAGTTGTTTCTTAGCTTCCCAAAGAGCTGGAAGCAAGATGCTGTGGGGCCCAACTCGCCCTTTGGAAAGAAGCCTGCACGTTGTGCCTTTCAGCTCTAGGGCAAAGTAGCACACCCAGAGCAGAAGTCCTACTTCAGCCAGATCAGGCCTGCAAAGAAACTGCGTTTCACAGGCCTTTGGAAGAGATGTTCCCGGTAGGCTGTAAGAGCACTGTGCAGAGCGAGTTGTTTCTTAGCTTCCCAAAGAGCTGGAAGCAAGATGCTGTGGGGCCCAACTCGCCCTTTGGAAAGAAGCCTGCACGTTGTGCCTTTCAGCTCTAGGGCAAAGTAGCACACCCAGAGCAGAAGTCCTACTTCAGCCAGATCAGGCCTGCAAAGAAACTGCGTTTCACAGGCCTTTGGAAGAGATGTTCCCACTAGGCTGTAAGAGCACTGTGCAGAGCGAGTTGTTTCTTAGCTTCCCAAAGAGCTGGAAGCAAGATGCTGTGGGGCCCAACTCGCCCTTTGGAAAGAAGCCTGCACGTTGTGCCTTTCAGCTCTAGGGCAAAGTAGCACACCCAGAGCAGAAGTCCTACTTCAGCCAGATCAGGCCTGCAAAGAAACTGCGTTTCACAGGCCTTTGGAAGAGATGTTCCCGGTAGGCTGTAAGAGCACTGTGCAGAGCGAGTTGTTTCTTAGCTTCCCAAAGAGCTGGAAGCAAGATGCTGTGGGGCCCAACTCGCCCTTTGGAAAGAAGCCTGCACGTTGTGCCTTTCAGCTCTAGGGCAAAGTAGCACACCCAGAGCAGAAGTCCTACTTCAGCCAGATCAGGCCTGCAAAGAAACTGCGTTTCACAGGCCTTTGGAAGAGATGTTCCCAGTAGGCTGTAAGAGCACTGTGCAGAGCGAGTTGTTTCTTAGCTTCCCAAAGAGCTGGAAGCAAGATGCTGTGGGGCCCAACTCGCCCTTTGGAAAGAAGCCTGCACGTTGTGCCTTTCAGCTCTAGGGCAAAGTAGCACACCCAGAGCAGAAGTCCTACTTCAGCCAGATCAGGCCTGCAAAGAAACTGCGTTTCACAGGCCTTTGGAAGAGATGTTCCCGGTAGGCTGTAAGAGCACTGTGCAGAGCGAGTTGTTTCTTAGCTTCCCAAAGAGCTGGAAGCAAGATGCTGTGGGGCCCAACTCGCCCTTTGGAAAGAAGCCTGCACGTTGTGCCTTTCAGCTCTAGGGCAAAGTAGCACACCCAGAGCAGAAGTCCTACTTCAGCCAGATCAGGCCTGCAAAGAAACTGCGTTTCACAGGCCTTTGGAAGAGATGTTCCCAGTAGGCTGTAAGAGCACTGTGCAGAGCGAGTTGTTTCTTAGCTTCCCAAAGAGCTGGAAGCAAGATGCTGTGGGGCCCAACTCGCCCTTTGGAAAGAAGCCTGCACGTTGTGCCTTTCAGCTCTAGGGCAAAGTAGCACACCCAGAGCAGAAGTCCTACTTCAGCCAGATCAGGCCTGCAAAGAAACTGCGTTTCACAGGCCTTTGGAAGAGATGTTCCCACTAGGCTGTAAGAGCACTGTGCAGAGCGAGTTGTTTCTTAGCTTCCCAAAGAGCTGGAAGCAAGATGCTGTGGGGCCCAACTCGCCCTTTGGAAAGAAGCCTGCACGTTGTGCCTTTCAGCTCTAGGGCAAAGTAGCACACCCAGAGCAGAAGTCCTACTTCAGCCAGATCAGGCCTGCAAAGAAACTGCGTTTCACAGGCCTTTGGAAGAGATGTTCCCGGTAGGCTGTAAGAGCACTGTGCAGAGCGAGTTGTTTCTTAGCTTCCCAAAGAGCTGGAAGCAAGATGCTGTGGGGCCCAACTCGCCCTTTGGAAAGAAGCCTGCACGTTGTGCCTTTCAGCTCTAGGGCAAAGTAGCACACCCAGAGCAGAAGTCCTACTTCAGCCAGATCAGGCCTGCAAAGAAACTGCGTTTCACAGGCCTTTGGAAGAGATGTTCCCGGTAGGCTGTAAGAGCACTGTGCAGAGCGAGTTGTTTCTTAGCTTCCCAAAGAGCTGGAAGCAAGATGCTGTGGGGCCCAACTCGCCCTTTGGAAAGAAGCCTGCACGTTGTGCCTTTCAGCTCTAGGGCAAAGTAGCACACCCAGAGCAGAAGTCCTACTTCAGCCAGATCAGGCCTGCAAAGAAACTGCGTTTCACAGGCCTTTGGAAGAGATGTTCCCGGTAGGCTGTAAGAGCACTGTGCAGAGCGAGTTGTTTCTTAGCTTCCCAAAGAGCTGGAAGCAAGATGCTGTGGGGCCCAACTCGCCCTTTGGAAAGAAGCCTGCACGTTGTGCCTTTCAGCTCTAGGGCAAAGTAGCACACCCAGAGCAGAAGTCCTACTTCAGCCAGATCAGGCCTGCAAAGAAACTGCGTTTCACAGGCCTTTGGAAGAGATGTTCCCAGTAGGCTGTAAGAGCACTGTGCAGAGCGAGTTGTTTCTTAGCTTCCCAAAGAGCTGGAAGCAAGATGCTGTGGGGCCCAACTCGCCCTTTGGAAAGAAGCCTGCACGTTGTGCCTTTCAGCTCTAGGGCAAAGTAGCACACCCAGAGCAGAAGTCCTACTTCAGCCAGATCAGGCCTGCAAAGAAACTGCGTTTCACAGGCCTTTGGAAGAGATGTTCCCACTAGGCTGTAAGAGCACTGTGCAGAGCGAGTTGTTTCTTAGCTTCCCAAAGAGCTGGAAGCAAGATGCTGTGGGGCCCAACTCGCCCTTTGGAAAGAAGCCTGCACGTTGTGCCTTTCAGCTCTAGGGCAAAGTAGCACACCCAGAGCAGAAGTCCTACTTCAGCCAGATCAGGCCTGCAAAGAAACTGCGTTTCACAGGCCTTTGGAAGAGATGTTCCCGGTAGGCTGTAAGAGCACTGTGCAGAGCGAGTTGTTTCTTAGCTTCCCAAAGAGCTGGAAGCAAGATGCTGTGGGGCCCAACTCGCCCTTTGGAAAGAAGCCTGCACGTTGTGCCTTTCAGCTCTAGGGCAAAGTAGCACACCCAGAGCAGAAGTCCTACTTCAGCCAGATCAGGCCTGCAAAGAAACTGCGTTTCACAGGCCTTTGGAAGAGATGTTCCCACTAGGCTGTAAGAGCACTGTGCAGAGCGAGTTGTTTCTTAGCTTCCCAAAGAGCTGGAAGCAAGATGCTGTGGGGCCCAACTCGCCCTTTGGAAAGAAGCCTGCACGTTGTGCCTTTCAGCTCTAGGGCAAAGTAGCACACCCAGAGCAGAAGTCCTACTTCAGCCAGATCAGGCCTGCAAAGAAACTGCGTTTCACAGGCCTTTGGAAGAGATGTTCCCGGTAGGCTGTAAGAGCACTGTGCAGAGCGAGTTGTTTCTTAGCTTCCCAAAGAGCTGGAAGCAAGATGCTGTGGGGCCCAACTCGCCCTTTGGAAAGAAGCCTGCACGTTGTGCCTTTCAGCTCTAGGGCAAAGTAGCACACCCAGAGCAGAAGTCCTACTTCAGCCAGATCAGGCCTGCAAAGAAACTGCGTTTCACAGGCCTTTGGAAGAGATGTTCCCGGTAGGCTGTAAGAGCACTGTGCAGAGCGAGTTGTTTCTTAGCTTCCCAAAGAGCTGGAAGCAAGATGCTGTGGGGCCCAACTCGCCCTTTGGAAAGAAGCCTGCACGTTGTGCCTTTCAGCTCTAGGGCAAAGTAGCACACCCAGAGCAGAAGTCCTACTTCAGCCAGATCAGGCCTGCAAAGAAACTGCGTTTCACAGGCCTTTGGAAGAGATGTTCCCACTAGGCTGTAAGAGCACTGTGCAGAGCGAGTTGTTTCTTAGCTTCCCAAAGAGCTGGAAGCAAGATGCTGTGGGGCCCAACTCGCCCTTTGGAAAGAAGCCTGCACGTTGTGCCTTTCAGCTCTAGGGCAAAGTAGCACACCCAGAGCAGAAGTCCTACTTCAGCCAGATCAGGCCTGCAAAGAAACTGCGTTTCACAGGCCTTTGGAAGAGATGTTCCCGGTAGGCTGTAAGAGCACTGTGCAGAGCGAGTTGTTTCTTAGCTTCCCAAAGAGCTGGAAGCAAGATGCTGTGGGGCCCAACTCGCCCTTTGGAAAGAAGCCTGCACGTTGTGCCTTTCAGCTCTAGGGCAAAGTAGCACACCCAGAGCAGAAGTCCTACTTCAGCCAGATCAGGCCTGCAAAGAAACTGCGTTTCACAGGCCTTTGGAAGAGATGTTCCCGGTAGGCTGTAAGAGCACTGTGCAGAGCGAGTTGTTTCTTAGCTTCCCAAAGAGCTGGAAGCAAGATGCTGTGGGGCCCAACTCGCCCTTTGGAAAGAAGCCTGCACGTTGTGCCTTTCAGCTCTAGGGCAAAGTAGCACACCCAGAGCAGAAGTCCTACTTCAGCCAGATCAGGCCTGCAAAGAAACTGCGTTTCACAGGCCTTTGGAAGAGATGTTCCCAGTAGGCTGTAAGAGCACTGTGCAGAGCGAGTTGTTTCTTAGCTTCCCAAAGAGCTGGAAGCAAGATGCTGTGGGGCCCAACTCGCCCTTTGGAAAGAAGCCTGCACGTTGTGCCTTTCAGCTCTAGGGCAAAGTAGCACACCCAGAGCAGAAGTCCTACTTCAGCCAGATCAGGCCTGCAAAGAAACTGCGTTTCACAGGCCTTTGGAAGAGATGTTCCCGGTAGGCTGTAAGAGCACTGTGCAGAGCGAGTTGTTTCTTAGCTTCCCAAAGAGCTGGAAGCAAGATGCTGTGGGGCCCAACTCGCCCTTTGGAAAGAAGCCTGCACGTTGTGCCTTTCAGCTCTAGGGCAAAGTAGCACACCCAGAGCAGAAGTCCTACTTCAGCCAGATCAGGCCTGCAAAGAAACTGCGTTTCACAGGCCTTTGGAAGAGATGTTCCCAGTAGGCTGTAAGAGCACTGTGCAGAGCGAGTTGTTTCTTAGCTTCCCAAAGAGCTGGAAGCAAGATGCTGTGGGGCCCAACTCGCCCTTTGGAAAGAAGCCTGCACGTTGTGCCTTTCAGCTCTAGGGCAAAGTAGCACACCCAGAGCAGAAGTCCTACTTCAGCCAGATCAGGCCTGCAAAGAAACTGCGTTTCACAGGCCTTTGGAAGAGATGTTCCCACTAGGCTGTAAGAGCACTGTGCAGAGCGAGTTGTTTCTTAGCTTCCCAAAGAGCTGGAAGCAAGATGCTGTGGGGCCCAACTCGCCCTTTGGAAAGAAGCCTGCACGTTGTGCCTTTCAGCTCTAGGGCAAAGTAGCACACCCAGAGCAGAAGTCCTACTTCAGCCAGATCAGGCCTGCAAAGAAACTGCGTTTCACAGGCCTTTGGAAGAGATGTTCCCGGTAGGCTGTAAGAGCACTGTGCAGAGCGAGTTGTTTCTTAGCTTCCCAAAGAGCTGGAAGCAAGATGCTGTGGGGCCCAACTCGCCCTTTGGAAAGAAGCCTGCACGTTGTGCCTTTCAGCTCTAGGGCAAAGTAGCACACCCAGAGCAGAAGTCCTACTTCAGCCAGATCAGGCCTGCAAAGAAACTGCGTTTCACAGGCCTTTGGAAGAGATGTTCCCGGTAGGCTGTAAGAGCACTGTGCAGAGCGAGTTGTTTCTTAGCTTCCCAAAGAGCTGGAAGCAAGATGCTGTGGGGCCCAACTCGCCCTTTGGAAAGAAGCCTGCACGTTGTGCCTTTCAGCTCTAGGGCAAAGTAGCACACCCAGAGCAGAAGTCCTACTTCAGCCAGATCAGGCCTGCAAAGAAACTGCGTTTCACAGGCCTTTGGAAGAGATGTTCCCGGTAGGCTGTAAGAGCACTGTGCAGAGCGAGTTGTTTCTTAGCTTCCCAAAGAGCTGGAAGCAAGATGCTGTGGGGCCCAACTCGCCCTTTGGAAAGAAGCCTGCACGTTGTGCCTTTCAGCTCTAGGGCAAAGTAGCACACCCAGAGCAGAAGTCCTACTTCAGCCAGATCAGGCCTGCAAAGAAACTGCGTTTCACAGGCCTTTGGAAGAGATGTTCCCACTAGGCTGTAAGAGCACTGTGCAGAGCGAGTTGTTTCTTAGCTTCCCAAAGAGCTGGAAGCAAGATGCTGTGGGGCCCAACTCGCCCTTTGGAAAGAAGCCTGCACGTTGTGCCTTTCAGCTCTAGGGCAAAGTAGCACACCCAGAGCAGAAGTCCTACTTCAGCCAGATCAGGCCTGCAAAGAAACTGCGTTTCACAGGCCTTTGGAAGAGATGTTCCCACTAGGCTGTAAGAGCACTGTGCAGAGCGAGTTGTTTCTTAGCTTCCCAAAGAGCTGGAAGCAAGATGCTGTGGGGCCCAACTCGCCCTTTGGAAAGAAGCCTGCACGTTGTGCCTTTCAGCTCTAGGGCAAAGTAGCACACCCAGAGCAGAAGTCCTACTTCAGCCAGATCAGGCCTGCAAAGAAACTGCGTTTCACAGGCCTTTGGAAGAGATGTTCCCGGTAGGCTGTAAGAGCACTGTGCAGAGCGAGTTGTTTCTTAGCTTCCCAAAGAGCTGGAAGCAAGATGCTGTGGGGCCCAACTCGCCCTTTGGAAAGAAGCCTGCACGTTGTGCCTTTCAGCTCTAGGGCAAAGTAGCACACCCAGAGCAGAAGTCCTACTTCAGCCAGATCAGGCCTGCAAAGAAACTGCGTTTCACAGGCCTTTGGAAGAGATGTTCCCGGTAGGCTGTAAGAGCACTGTGCAGAGCGAGTTGTTTCTTAGCTTCCCAAAGAGCTGGAAGCAAGATGCTGTGGGGCCCAACTCGCCCTTTGGAAAGAAGCCTGCACGTTGTGCCTTTCAGCTCTAGGGCAAAGTAGCACACCCAGAGCAGAAGTCCTACTTCAGCCAGATCAGGCCTGCAAAGAAACTGCGTTTCACAGGCCTTTGGAAGAGATGTTCCCAGTAGGCTGTAAGAGCACTGTGCAGAGCGAGTTGTTTCTTAGCTTCCCAAAGAGCTGGAAGCAAGATGCTGTGGGGCCCAACTCGCCCTTTGGAAAGAAGCCTGCACGTTGTGCCTTTCAGCTCTAGGGCAAAGTAGCACACCCAGAGCAGAAGTCCTACTTCAGCCAGATCAGGCCTGCAAAGAAACTGCGTTTCACAGGCCTTTGGAAGAGATGTTCCCGGTAGGCTGTAAGAGCACTGTGCAGAGCGAGTTGTTTCTTAGCTTCCCAAAGAGCTGGAAGCAAGATGCTGTGGGGCCCAACTCGCCCTTTGGAAAGAAGCCTGCACGTTGTGCCTTTCAGCTCTAGGGCAAAGTAGCACACCCAGAGCAGAAGTCCTACTTCAGCCAGATCAGGCCTGCAAAGAAACTGCGTTTCACAGGCCTTTGGAAGAGATGTTCCCGGTAGGCTGTAAGAGCACTGTGCAGAGCGAGTTGTTTCTTAGCTTCCCAAAGAGCTGGAAGCAAGATGCTGTGGGGCCCAACTCGCCCTTTGGAAAGAAGCCTGCACGTTGTGCCTTTCAGCTCTAGGGCAAAGTAGCACACCCAGAGCAGAAGTCCTACTTCAGCCAGATCAGGCCTGCAAAGAAACTGCGTTTCACAGGCCTTTGGAAGAGATGTTCCCGGTAGGCTGTAAGAGCACTGTGCAGAGCGAGTTGTTTCTTAGCTTCCCAAAGAGCTGGAAGCAAGATGCTGTGGGGCCCAACTCGCCCTTTGGAAAGAAGCCTGCACGTTGTGCCTTTCAGCTCTAGGGCAAAGTAGCACACCCAGAGCAGAAGTCCTACTTCAGCCAGATCAGGCCTGCAAAGAAACTGCGTTTCACAGGCCTTTGGAAGAGATGTTCCCGGTAGGCTGTAAGAGCACTGTGCAGAGCGAGTTGTTTCTTAGCTTCCCAAAGAGCTGGAAGCAAGATGCTGTGGGGCCCAACTCGCCCTTTGGAAAGAAGCCTGCACGTTGTGCCTTTCAGCTCTAGGGCAAAGTAGCACACCCAGAGCAGAAGTCCTACTTCAGCCAGATCAGGCCTGCAAAGAAACTGCGTTTCACAGGCCTTTGGAAGAGATGTTCCCGGTAGGCTGTAAGAGCACTGTGCAGAGCGAGTTGTTTCTTAGCTTCCCAAAGAGCTGGAAGCAAGATGCTGTGGGGCCCAACTCGCCCTTTGGAAAGAAGCCTGCACGTTGTGCCTTTCAGCTCTAGGGCAAAGTAGCACACCCAGAGCAGAAGTCCTACTTCAGCCAGATCAGGCCTGCAAAGAAACTGCGTTTCACAGGCCTTTGGAAGAGATGTTCCCACTAGGCTGTAAGAGCACTGTGCAGAGCGAGTTGTTTCTTAGCTTCCCAAAGAGCTGGAAGCAAGATGCTGTGGGGCCCAACTCGCCCTTTGGAAAGAAGCCTGCACGTTGTGCCTTTCAGCTCTAGGGCAAAGTAGCACACCCAGAGCAGAAGTCCTACTTCAGCCAGATCAGGCCTGCAAAGAAACTGCGTTTCACAGGCCTTTGGAAGAGATGTTCCCAGTAGGCTGTAAGAGCACTGTGCAGAGCGAGTTGTTTCTTAGCTTCCCAAAGAGCTGGAAGCAAGATGCTGTGGGGCCCAACTCGCCCTTTGGAAAGAAGCCTGCACGTTGTGCCTTTCAGCTCTAGGGCAAAGTAGCACACCCAGAGCAGAAGTCCTACTTCAGCCAGATCAGGCCTGCAAAGAAACTGCGTTTCACAGGCCTTTGGAAGAGATGTTCCCGGTAGGCTGTAAGAGCACTGTGCAGAGCGAGTTGTTTCTTAGCTTCCCAAAGAGCTGGAAGCAAGATGCTGTGGGGCCCAACTCGCCCTTTGGAAAGAAGCCTGCACGTTGTGCCTTTCAGCTCTAGGGCAAAGTAGCACACCCAGAGCAGAAGTCCTACTTCAGCCAGATCAGGCCTGCAAAGAAACTGCGTTTCACAGGCCTTTGGAAGAGATGTTCCCGCTAGGCTGTAAGAGCACTGTGCAGAGCGAGTTGTTTCTTAGCTTCCCAAAGAGCTGGAAGCAAGATGCTGTGGGGCCCAACTCGCCCTTTGGAAAGAAGCCTGCACGTTGTGCCTTTCAGCTCTAGGGCAAAGTAGCACACCCAGAGCAGAAGTCCTACTTCAGCCAGATCAGGCCTGCAAAGAAACTGCGTTTCACAGGCCTTTGGAAGAGATGTTCCCAGTAGGCTGTAAGAGCACTGTGCAGAGCGAGTTGTTTCTTAGCTTCCCAAAGAGCTGGAAGCAAGATGCTGTGGGGCCCAACTCGCCCTTTGGAAAGAAGCCTGCACGTTGTGCCTTTCAGCTCTAGGGCAAAGTAGCACACCCAGAGCAGAAGTCCTACTTCAGCCAGATCAGGCCTGCAAAGAAACTGCGTTTCACAGGCCTTTGGAAGAGATGTTCCCGGTAGGCTGTAAGAGCACTGTGCAGAGCGAGTTGTTTCTTAGCTTCCCAAAGAGCTGGAAGCAAGATGCTGTGGGGCCCAACTCGCCCTTTGGAAAGAAGCCTGCACGTTGTGCCTTTCAGCTCTAGGGCAAAGTAGCACACCCAGAGCAGAAGTCCTACTTCAGCCAGATCAGGCCTGCAAAGAAACTGCGTTTCACAGGCCTTTGGAAGAGATGTTCCCACTAGGCTGTAAGAGCACTGTGCAGAGCGAGTTGTTTCTTAGCTTCCCAAAGAGCTGGAAGCAAGATGCTGTGGGGCCCAACTCGCCCTTTGGAAAGAAGCCTGCACGTTGTGCCTTTCAGCTCTAGGGCAAAGTAGCACACCCAGAGCAGAAGTCCTACTTCAGCCAGATCAGGCCTGCAAAGAAACTGCGTTTCACAGGCCTTTGGAAGAGATGTTCCCACTAGGCTGTAAGAGCACTGTGCAGAGCGAGTTGTTTCTTAGCTTCCCAAAGAGCTGGAAGCAAGATGCTGTGGGGCCCAACTCGCCCTTTGGAAAGAAGCCTGCACGTTGTGCCTTTCAGCTCTAGGGCAAAGTAGCACACCCAGAGCAGAAGTCCTACTTCAGCCAGATCAGGCCTGCAAAGAAACTGCGTTTCACAGGCCTTTGGAAGAGATGTTCCCGGTAGGCTGTAAGAGCACTGTGCAGAGCGAGTTGTTTCTTAGCTTCCCAAAGAGCTGGAAGCAAGATGCTGTGGGGCCCAACTCGCCCTTTGGAAAGAAGCCTGCACGTTGTGCCTTTCAGCTCTAGGGCAAAGTAGCACACCCAGAGCAGAAGTCCTACTTCAGCCAGATCAGGCCTGCAAAGAAACTGCGTTTCACAGGCCTTTGGAAGAGATGTTCCCGGTAGGCTGTAAGAGCACTGTGCAGAGCGAGTTGTTTCTTAGCTTCCCAAAGAGCTGGAAGCAAGATGCTGTGGGGCCCAACTCGCCCTTTGGAAAGAAGCCTGCACGTTGTGCCTTTCAGCTCTAGGGCAAAGTAGCACACCCAGAGCAGAAGTCCTACTTCAGCCAGATCAGGCCTGCAAAGAAACTGCGTTTCACAGGCCTTTGGAAGAGATGTTCCCGGTAGGCTGTAAGAGCACTGTGCAGAGCGAGTTGTTTCTTAGCTTCCCAAAGAGCTGGAAGCAAGATGCTGTGGGGCCCAACTCGCCCTTTGGAAAGAAGCCTGCACGTTGTGCCTTTCAGCTCTAGGGCAAAGTAGCACACCCAGAGCAGAAGTCCTACTTCAGCCAGATCAGGCCTGCAAAGAAACTGCGTTTCACAGGCCTTTGGAAGAGATGTTCCCAGTAGGCTGTAAGAGCACTGTGCAGAGCGAGTTGTTTCTTAGCTTCCCAAAGAGCTGGAAGCAAGATGCTGTGGGGCCCAACTCGCCCTTTGGAAAGAAGCCTGCACGTTGTGCCTTTCAGCTCTAGGGCAAAGTAGCACACCCAGAGCAGAAGTCCTACTTCAGCCAGATCAGGCCTGCAAAGAAACTGCGTTTCACAGGCCTTTGGAAGAGATGTTCCCGGTAGGCTGTAAGAGCACTGTGCAGAGCGAGTTGTTTCTTAGCTTCCCAAAGAGCTGGAAGCAAGATGCTGTGGGGCCCAACTCGCCCTTTGGAAAGAAGCCTGCACGTTGTGCCTTTCAGCTCTAGGGCAAAGTAGCACACCCAGAGCAGAAGTCCTACTTCAGCCAGATCAGGCCTGCAAAGAAACTGCGTTTCACAGGCCTTTGGAAGAGATGTTCCCAGTAGGCTGTAAGAGCACTGTGCAGAGCGAGTTGTTTCTTAGCTTCCCAAAGAGCTGGAAGCAAGATGCTGTGGGGCCCAACTCGCCCTTTGGAAAGAAGCCTGCACGTTGTGCCTTTCAGCTCTAGGGCAAAGTAGCACACCCAGAGCAGAAGTCCTACTTCAGCCAGATCAGGCCTGCAAAGAAACTGCGTTTCACAGGCCTTTGGAAGAGATGTTCCCAGTAGGCTGTAAGAGCACTGTGCAGAGCGAGTTGTTTCTTAGCTTCCCAAAGAGCTGGAAGCAAGATGCTGTGGGGCCCAACTCGCCCTTTGGAAAGAAGCCTGCACGTTGTGCCTTTCAGCTCTAGGGCAAAGTAGCACACCCAGAGCAGAAGTCCTACTTCAGCCAGATCAGGCCTGCAAAGAAACTGCGTTTCACAGGCCTTTGGAAGAGATGTTCCCGGTAGGCTGTAAGAGCACTGTGCAGAGCGAGTTGTTTCTTAGCTTCCCAAAGAGCTGGAAGCAAGATGCTGTGGGGCCCAACTCGCCCTTTGGAAAGAAGCCTGCACGTTGTGCCTTTCAGCTCTAGGGCAAAGTAGCACACCCAGAGCAGAAGTCCTACTTCAGCCAGATCAGGCCTGCAAAGAAACTGCGTTTCACAGGCCTTTGGAAGAGATGTTCCCGGTAGGCTGTAAGAGCACTGTGCAGAGCGAGTTGTTTCTTAGCTTCCCAAAGAGCTGGAAGCAAGATGCTGTGGGGCCCAACTCGCCCTTTGGAAAGAAGCCTGCACGTTGTGCCTTTCAGCTCTAGGGCAAAGTAGCACACCCAGAGCAGAAGTCCTACTTCAGCCAGATCAGGCCTGCAAAGAAACTGCGTTTCACAGGCCTTTGGAAGAGATGTTCCCGGTAGGCTGTAAGAGCACTGTGCAGAGCGAGTTGTTTCTTAGCTTCCCAAAGAGCTGGAAGCAAGATGCTGTGGGGCCCAACTCGCCCTTTGGAAAGAAGCCTGCACGTTGTGCCTTTCAGCTCTAGGGCAAAGTAGCACACCCAGAGCAGAAGTCCTACTTCAGCCAGATCAGGCCTGCAAAGAAACTGCGTTTCACAGGCCTTTGGAAGAGATGTTCCCACTAGGCTGTAAGAGCACTGTGCAGAGCGAGTTGTTTCTTAGCTTCCCAAAGAGCTGGAAGCAAGATGCTGTGGGGCCCAACTCGCCCTTTGGAAAGAAGCCTGCACGTTGTGCCTTTCAGCTCTAGGGCAAAGTAGCACACCCAGAGCAGAAGTCCTACTTCAGCCAGATCAGGCCTGCAAAGAAACTGCGTTTCACAGGCCTTTGGAAGAGATGTTCCCGGTAGGCTGTAAGAGCACTGTGCAGAGCGAGTTGTTTCTTAGCTTCCCAAAGAGCTGGAAGCAAGATGCTGTGGGGCCCAACTCGCCCTTTGGAAAGAAGCCTGCACGTTGTGCCTTTCAGCTCTAGGGCAAAGTAGCACACCCAGAGCAGAAGTCCTACTTCAGCCAGATCAGGCCTGCAAAGAAACTGCGTTTCACAGGCCTTTGGAAGAGATGTTCCCGGTAGGCTGTAAGAGCACTGTGCAGAGCGAGTTGTTTCTTAGCTTCCCAAAGAGCTGGAAGCAAGATGCTGTGGGGCCCAACTCGCCCTTTGGAAAGAAGCCTGCACGTTGTGCCTTTCAGCTCTAGGGCAAAGTAGCACACCCAGAGCAGAAGTCCTACTTCAGCCAGATCAGGCCTGCAAAGAAACTGCGTTTCACAGGCCTTTGGAAGAGATGTTCCCGGTAGGCTGTAAGAGCACTGTGCAGAGCGAGTTGTTTCTTAGCTTCCCAAAGAGCTGGAAGCAAGATGCTGTGGGGCCCAACTCGCCCTTTGGAAAGAAGCCTGCACGTTGTGCCTTTCAGCTCTAGGGCAAAGTAGCACACCCAGAGCAGAAGTCCTACTTCAGCCAGATCAGGCCTGCAAAGAAACTGCGTTTCACAGGCCTTTGGAAGAGATGTTCCCGGTAGGCTGTAAGAGCACTGTGCAGAGCGAGTTGTTTCTTAGCTTCCCAAAGAGCTGGAAGCAAGATGCTGTGGGGCCCAACTCGCCCTTTGGAAAGAAGCCTGCACGTTGTGCCTTTCAGCTCTAGGGCAAAGTAGCACACCCAGAGCAGAAGTCCTACTTCAGCCAGATCAGGCCTGCAAAGAAACTGCGTTTCACAGGCCTTTGGAAGAGATGTTCCCGGTAGGCTGTAAGAGCACTGTGCAGAGCGAGTTGTTTCTTAGCTTCCCAAAGAGCTGGAAGCAAGATGCTGTGGGGCCCAACTCGCCCTTTGGAAAGAAGCCTGCACGTTGTGCCTTTCAGCTCTAGGGCAAAGTAGCACACCCAGAGCAGAAGTCCTACTTCAGCCAGATCAGGCCTGCAAAGAAACTGCGTTTCACAGGCCTTTGGAAGAGATGTTCCCGGTAGGCTGTAAGAGCACTGTGCAGAGCGAGTTGTTTCTTAGCTTCCCAAAGAGCTGGAAGCAAGATGCTGTGGGGCCCAACTCGCCCTTTGGAAAGAAGCCTGCACGTTGTGCCTTTCAGCTCTAGGGCAAAGTAGCACACCCAGAGCAGAAGTCCTACTTCAGCCAGATCAGGCCTGCAAAGAAACTGCGTTTCACAGGCCTTTGGAAGAGATGTTCCCGGTAGGCTGTAAGAGCACTGTGCAGAGCGAGTTGTTTCTTAGCTTCCCAAAGAGCTGGAAGCAAGATGCTGTGGGGCCCAACTCGCCCTTTGGAAAGAAGCCTGCACGTTGTGCCTTTCAGCTCTAGGGCAAAGTAGCACACCCAGAGCAGAAGTCCTACTTCAGCCAGATCAGGCCTGCAAAGAAACTGCGTTTCACAGGCCTTTGGAAGAGATGTTCCCGGTAGGCTGTAAGAGCACTGTGCAGAGCGAGTTGTTTCTTAGCTTCCCAAAGAGCTGGAAGCAAGATGCTGTGGGGCCCAACTCGCCCTTTGGAAAGAAGCCTGCACGTTGTGCCTTTCAGCTCTAGGGCAAAGTAGCACACCCAGAGCAGAAGTCCTACTTCAGCCAGATCAGGCCTGCAAAGAAACTGCGTTTCACAGGCCTTTGGAAGAGATGTTCCCGGTAGGCTGTAAGAGCACTGTGCAGAGCGAGTTGTTTCTTAGCTTCCCAAAGAGCTGGAAGCAAGATGCTGTGGGGCCCAACTCGCCCTTTGGAAAGAAGCCTGCACGTTGTGCCTTTCAGCTCTAGGGCAAAGTAGCACACCCAGAGCAGAAGTCCTACTTCAGCCAGATCAGGCCTGCAAAGAAACTGCGTTTCACAGGCCTTTGGAAGAGATGTTCCCAGTAGGCTGTAAGAGCACTGTGCAGAGCGAGTTGTTTCTTAGCTTCCCAAAGAGCTGGAAGCAAGATGCTGTGGGGCCCAACTCGCCCTTTGGAAAGAAGCCTGCACGTTGTGCCTTTCAGCTCTAGGGCAAAGTAGCACACCCAGAGCAGAAGTCCTACTTCAGCCAGATCAGGCCTGCAAAGAAACTGCGTTTCACAGGCCTTTGGAAGAGATGTTCCCGGTAGGCTGTAAGAGCACTGTGCAGAGCGAGTTGTTTCTTAGCTTCCCAAAGAGCTGGAAGCAAGATGCTGTGGGGCCCAACTCGCCCTTTGGAAAGAAGCCTGCACGTTGTGCCTTTCAGCTCTAGGGCAAAGTAGCACACCCAGAGCAGAAGTCCTACTTCAGCCAGATCAGGCCTGCAAAGAAACTGCGTTTCACAGGCCTTTGGAAGAGATGTTCCCGCTAGGCTGTAAGAGCACTGTGCAGAGCGAGTTGTTTCTTAGCTTCCCAAAGAGCTGGAAGCAAGATGCTGTGGGGCCCAACTCGCCCTTTGGAAAGAAGCCTGCACGTTGTGCCTTTCAGCTCTAGGGCAAAGTAGCACACCCAGAGCAGAAGTCCTACTTCAGCCAGATCAGGCCTGCAAAGAAACTGCGTTTCACAGGCCTTTGGAAGAGATGTTCCCGGTAGGCTGTAAGAGCACTGTGCAGAGCGAGTTGTTTCTTAGCTTCCCAAAGAGCTGGAAGCAAGATGCTGTGGGGCCCAACTCGCCCTTTGGAAAGAAGCCTGCACGTTGTGCCTTTCAGCTCTAGGGCAAAGTAGCACACCCAGAGCAGAAGTCCTACTTCAGCCAGATCAGGCCTGCAAAGAAACTGCGTTTCACAGGCCTTTGGAAGAGATGTTCCCGGTAGGCTGTAAGAGCACTGTGCAGAGCGAGTTGTTTCTTAGCTTCCCAAAGAGCTGGAAGCAAGATGCTGTGGGGCCCAACTCGCCCTTTGGAAAGAAGCCTGCACGTTGTGCCTTTCAGCTCTAGGGCAAAGTAGCACACCCAGAGCAGAAGTCCTACTTCAGCCAGATCAGGCCTGCAAAGAAACTGCGTTTCACAGGCCTTTGGAAGAGATGTTCCCGGTAGGCTGTAAGAGCACTGTGCAGAGCGAGTTGTTTCTTAGCTTCCCAAAGAGCTGGAAGCAAGATGCTGTGGGGCCCAACTCGCCCTTTGGAAAGAAGCCTGCACGTTGTGCCTTTCAGCTCTAGGGCAAAGTAGCACACCCAGAGCAGAAGTCCTACTTCAGCCAGATCAGGCCTGCAAAGAAACTGCGTTTCACAGGCCTTTGGAAGAGATGTTCCCGGTAGGCTGTAAGAGCACTGTGCAGAGCGAGTTGTTTCTTAGCTTCCCAAAGAGCTGGAAGCAAGATGCTGTGGGGCCCAACTCGCCCTTTGGAAAGAAGCCTGCACGTTGTGCCTTTCAGCTCTAGGGCAAAGTAGCACACCCAGAGCAGAAGTCCTACTTCAGCCAGATCAGGCCTGCAAAGAAACTGCGTTTCACAGGCCTTTGGAAGAGATGTTCCCAGTAGGCTGTAAGAGCACTGTGCAGAGCGAGTTGTTTCTTAGCTTCCCAAAGAGCTGGAAGCAAGATGCTGTGGGGCCCAACTCGCCCTTTGGAAAGAAGCCTGCACGTTGTGCCTTTCAGCTCTAGGGCAAAGTAGCACACCCAGAGCAGAAGTCCTACTTCAGCCAGATCAGGCCTGCAAAGAAACTGCGTTTCACAGGCCTTTGGAAGAGATGTTCCCGGTAGGCTGTAAGAGCACTGTGCAGAGCGAGTTGTTTCTTAGCTTCCCAAAGAGCTGGAAGCAAGATGCTGTGGGGCCCAACTCGCCCTTTGGAAAGAAGCCTGCACGTTGTGCCTTTCAGCTCTAGGGCAAAGTAGCACACCCAGAGCAGAAGTCCTACTTCAGCCAGATCAGGCCTGCAAAGAAACTGCGTTTCACAGGCCTTTGGAAGAGATGTTCCCGGTAGGCTGTAAGAGCACTGTGCAGAGCGAGTTGTTTCTTAGCTTCCCAAAGAGCTGGAAGCAAGATGCTGTGGGGCCCAACTCGCCCTTTGGAAAGAAGCCTGCACGTTGTGCCTTTCAGCTCTAGGGCAAAGTAGCACACCCAGAGCAGAAGTCCTACTTCAGCCAGATCAGGCCTGCAAAGAAACTGCGTTTCACAGGCCTTTGGAAGAGATGTTCCCGGTAGGCTGTAAGAGCACTGTGCAGAGCGAGTTGTTTCTTAGCTTCCCAAAGAGCTGGAAGCAAGATGCTGTGGGGCCCAACTCGCCCTTTGGAAAGAAGCCTGCACGTTGTGCCTTTCAGCTCTAGGGCAAAGTAGCACACCCAGAGCAGAAGTCCTACTTCAGCCAGATCAGGCCTGCAAAGAAACTGCGTTTCACAGGCCTTTGGAAGAGATGTTCCCGGTAGGCTGTAAGAGCACTGTGCAGAGCGAGTTGTTTCTTAGCTTCCCAAAGAGCTGGAAGCAAGATGCTGTGGGGCCCAACTCGCCCTTTGGAAAGAAGCCTGCACGTTGTGCCTTTCAGCTCTAGGGCAAAGTAGCACACCCAGAGCAGAAGTCCTACTTCAGCCAGATCAGGCCTGCAAAGAAACTGCGTTTCACAGGCCTTTGGAAGAGATGTTCCCGGTAGGCTGTAAGAGCACTGTGCAGAGCGAGTTGTTTCTTAGCTTCCCAAAGAGCTGGAAGCAAGATGCTGTGGGGCCCAACTCGCCCTTTGGAAAGAAGCCTGCACGTTGTGCCTTTCAGCTCTAGGGCAAAGTAGCACACCCAGAGCAGAAGTCCTACTTCAGCCAGATCAGGCCTGCAAAGAAACTGCGTTTCACAGGCCTTTGGAAGAGATGTTCCCGGTAGGCTGTAAGAGCACTGTGCAGAGCGAGTTGTTTCTTAGCTTCCCAAAGAGCTGGAAGCAAGATGCTGTGGGGCCCAACTCGCCCTTTGGAAAGAAGCCTGCACGTTGTGCCTTTCAGCTCTAGGGCAAAGTAGCACACCCAGAGCAGAAGTCCTACTTCAGCCAGATCAGGCCTGCAAAGAAACTGCGTTTCACAGGCCTTTGGAAGAGATGTTCCCGGTAGGCTGTAAGAGCACTGTGCAGAGCGAGTTGTTTCTTAGCTTCCCAAAGAGCTGGAAGCAAGATGCTGTGGGGCCCAACTCGCCCTTTGGAAAGAAGCCTGCACGTTGTGCCTTTCAGCTCTAGGGCAAAGTAGCACACCCAGAGCAGAAGTCCTACTTCAGCCAGATCAGGCCTGCAAAGAAACTGCGTTTCACAGGCCTTTGGAAGAGATGTTCCCGGTAGGCTGTAAGAGCACTGTGCAGAGCGAGTTGTTTCTTAGCTTCCCAAAGAGCTGGAAGCAAGATGCTGTGGGGCCCAACTCGCCCTTTGGAAAGAAGCCTGCACGTTGTGCCTTTCAGCTCTAGGGCAAAGTAGCACACCCAGAGCAGAAGTCCTACTTCAGCCAGATCAGGCCTGCAAAGAAACTGCGTTTCACAGGCCTTTGGAAGAGATGTTCCCGGTAGGCTGTAAGAGCACTGTGCAGAGCGAGTTGTTTCTTAGCTTCCCAAAGAGCTGGAAGCAAGATGCTGTGGGGCCCAACTCGCCCTTTGGAAAGAAGCCTGCACGTTGTGCCTTTCAGCTCTAGGGCAAAGTAGCACACCCAGAGCAGAAGTCCTACTTCAGCCAGATCAGGCCTGCAAAGAAACTGCGTTTCACAGGCCTTTGGAAGAGATGTTCCCGGTAGGCTGTAAGAGCACTGTGCAGAGCGAGTTGTTTCTTAGCTTCCCAAAGAGCTGGAAGCAAGATGCTGTGGGGCCCAACTCGCCCTTTGGAAAGAAGCCTGCACGTTGTGCCTTTCAGCTCTAGGGCAAAGTAGCACACCCAGAGCAGAAGTCCTACTTCAGCCAGATCAGGCCTGCAAAGAAACTGCGTTTCACAGGCCTTTGGAAGAGATGTTCCCGGTAGGCTGTAAGAGCACTGTGCAGAGCGAGTTGTTTCTTAGCTTCCCAAAGAGCTGGAAGCAAGATGCTGTGGGGCCCAACTCGCCCTTTGGAAAGAAGCCTGCACGTTGTGCCTTTCAGCTCTAGGGCAAAGTAGCACACCCAGAGCAGAAGTCCTACTTCAGCCAGATCAGGCCTGCAAAGAAACTGCGTTTCACAGGCCTTTGGAAGAGATGTTCCCGGTAGGCTGTAAGAGCACTGTGCAGAGCGAGTTGTTTCTTAGCTTCCCAAAGAGCTGGAAGCAAGATGCTGTGGGGCCCAACTCGCCCTTTGGAAAGAAGCCTGCACGTTGTGCCTTTCAGCTCTAGGGCAAAGTAGCACACCCAGAGCAGAAGTCCTACTTCAGCCAGATCAGGCCTGCAAAGAAACTGCGTTTCACAGGCCTTTGGAAGAGATGTTCCCAGTAGGCTGTAAGAGCACTGTGCAGAGCGAGTTGTTTCTTAGCTTCCCAAAGAGCTGGAAGCAAGATGCTGTGGGGCCCAACTCGCCCTTTGGAAAGAAGCCTGCACGTTGTGCCTTTCAGCTCTAGGGCAAAGTAGCACACCCAGAGCAGAAGTCCTACTTCAGCCAGATCAGGCCTGCAAAGAAACTGCGTTTCACAGGCCTTTGGAAGAGATGTTCCCGGTAGGCTGTAAGAGCACTGTGCAGAGCGAGTTGTTTCTTAGCTTCCCAAAGAGCTGGAAGCAAGATGCTGTGGGGCCCAACTCGCCCTTTGGAAAGAAGCCTGCACGTTGTGCCTTTCAGCTCTAGGGCAAAGTAGCACACCCAGAGCAGAAGTCCTACTTCAGCCAGATCAGGCCTGCAAAGAAACTGCGTTTCACAGGCCTTTGGAAGAGATGTTCCCGGTAGGCTGTAAGAGCACTGTGCAGAGCGAGTTGTTTCTTAGCTTCCCAAAGAGCTGGAAGCAAGATGCTGTGGGGCCCAACTCGCCCTTTGGAAAGAAGCCTGCACGTTGTGCCTTTCAGCTCTAGGGCAAAGTAGCACACCCAGAGCAGAAGTCCTACTTCAGCCAGATCAGGCCTGCAAAGAAACTGCGTTTCACAGGCCTTTGGAAGAGATGTTCCCGGTAGGCTGTAAGAGCACTGTGCAGAGCGAGTTGTTTCTTAGCTTCCCAAAGAGCTGGAAGCAAGATGCTGTGGGGCCCAACTCGCCCTTTGGAAAGAAGCCTGCACGTTGTGCCTTTCAGCTCTAGGGCAAAGTAGCACACCCAGAGCAGAAGTCCTACTTCAGCCAGATCAGGCCTGCAAAGAAACTGCGTTTCACAGGCCTTTGGAAGAGATGTTCCCGGTAGGCTGTAAGAGCACTGTGCAGAGCGAGTTGTTTCTTAGCTTCCCAAAGAGCTGGAAGCAAGATGCTGTGGGGCCCAACTCGCCCTTTGGAAAGAAGCCTGCACGTTGTGCCTTTCAGCTCTAGGGCAAAGTAGCACACCCAGAGCAGAAGTCCTACTTCAGCCAGATCAGGCCTGCAAAGAAACTGCGTTTCACAGGCCTTTGGAAGAGATGTTCCCGGTAGGCTGTAAGAGCACTGTGCAGAGCGAGTTGTTTCTTAGCTTCCCAAAGAGCTGGAAGCAAGATGCTGTGGGGCCCAACTCGCCCTTTGGAAAGAAGCCTGCACGTTGTGCCTTTCAGCTCTAGGGCAAAGTAGCACACCCAGAGCAGAAGTCCTACTTCAGCCAGATCAGGCCTGCAAAGAAACTGCGTTTCACAGGCCTTTGGAAGAGATGTTCCCGGTAGGCTGTAAGAGCACTGTGCAGAGCGAGTTGTTTCTTAGCTTCCCAAAGAGCTGGAAGCAAGATGCTGTGGGGCCCAACTCGCCCTTTGGAAAGAAGCCTGCACGTTGTGCCTTTCAGCTCTAGGGCAAAGTAGCACACCCAGAGCAGAAGTCCTACTTCAGCCAGATCAGGCCTGCAAAGAAACTGCGTTTCACAGGCCTTTGGAAGAGATGTTCCCAGTAGGCTGTAAGAGCACTGTGCAGAGCGAGTTGTTTCTTAGCTTCCCAAAGAGCTGGAAGCAAGATGCTGTGGGGCCCAACTCGCCCTTTGGAAAGAAGCCTGCACGTTGTGCCTTTCAGCTCTAGGGCAAAGTAGCACACCCAGAGCAGAAGTCCTACTTCAGCCAGATCAGGCCTGCAAAGAAACTGCGTTTCACAGGCCTTTGGAAGAGATGTTCCCAGTAGGCTGTAAGAGCACTGTGCAGAGCGAGTTGTTTCTTAGCTTCCCAAAGAGCTGGAAGCAAGATGCTGTGGGGCCCAACTCGCCCTTTGGAAAGAAGCCTGCACGTTGTGCCTTTCAGCTCTAGGGCAAAGTAGCACACCCAGAGCAGAAGTCCTACTTCAGCCAGATCAGGCCTGCAAAGAAACTGCGTTTCACAGGCCTTTGGAAGAGATGTTCCCGGTAGGCTGTAAGAGCACTGTGCAGAGCGAGTTGTTTCTTAGCTTCCCAAAGAGCTGGAAGCAAGATGCTGTGGGGCCCAACTCGCCCTTTGGAAAGAAGCCTGCACGTTGTGCCTTTCAGCTCTAGGGCAAAGTAGCACACCCAGAGCAGAAGTCCTACTTCAGCCAGATCAGGCCTGCAAAGAAACTGCGTTTCACAGGCCTTTGGAAGAGATGTTCCCGGTAGGCTGTAAGAGCACTGTGCAGAGCGAGTTGTTTCTTAGCTTCCCAAAGAGCTGGAAGCAAGATGCTGTGGGGCCCAACTCGCCCTTTGGAAAGAAGCCTGCACGTTGTGCCTTTCAGCTCTAGGGCAAAGTAGCACACCCAGAGCAGAAGTCCTACTTCAGCCAGATCAGGCCTGCAAAGAAACTGCGTTTCACAGGCCTTTGGAAGAGATGTTCCCGGTAGGCTGTAAGAGCACTGTGCAGAGCGAGTTGTTTCTTAGCTTCCCAAAGAGCTGGAAGCAAGATGCTGTGGGGCCCAACTCGCCCTTTGGAAAGAAGCCTGCACGTTGTGCCTTTCAGCTCTAGGGCAAAGTAGCACACCCAGAGCAGAAGTCCTACTTCAGCCAGATCAGGCCTGCAAAGAAACTGCGTTTCACAGGCCTTTGGAAGAGATGTTCCCGGTAGGCTGTAAGAGCACTGTGCAGAGCGAGTTGTTTCTTAGCTTCCCAAAGAGCTGGAAGCAAGATGCTGTGGGGCCCAACTCGCCCTTTGGAAAGAAGCCTGCACGTTGTGCCTTTCAGCTCTAGGGCAAAGTAGCACACCCAGAGCAGAAGTCCTACTTCAGCCAGATCAGGCCTGCAAAGAAACTGCGTTTCACAGGCCTTTGGAAGAGATGTTCCCGGTAGGCTGTAAGAGCACTGTGCAGAGCGAGTTGTTTCTTAGCTTCCCAAAGAGCTGGAAGCAAGATGCTGTGGGGCCCAACTCGCCCTTTGGAAAGAAGCCTGCACGTTGTGCCTTTCAGCTCTAGGGCAAAGTAGCACACCCAGAGCAGAAGTCCTACTTCAGCCAGATCAGGCCTGCAAAGAAACTGCGTTTCACAGGCCTTTGGAAGAGATGTTCCCGGTAGGCTGTAAGAGCACTGTGCAGAGCGAGTTGTTTCTTAGCTTCCCAAAGAGCTGGAAGCAAGATGCTGTGGGGCCCAACTCGCCCTTTGGAAAGAAGCCTGCACGTTGTGCCTTTCAGCTCTAGGGCAAAGTAGCACACCCAGAGCAGAAGTCCTACTTCAGCCAGATCAGGCCTGCAAAGAAACTGCGTTTCACAGGCCTTTGGAAGAGATGTTCCCGGTAGGCTGTAAGAGCACTGTGCAGAGCGAGTTGTTTCTTAGCTTCCCAAAGAGCTGGAAGCAAGATGCTGTGGGGCCCAACTCGCCCTTTGGAAAGAAGCCTGCACGTTGTGCCTTTCAGCTCTAGGGCAAAGTAGCACACCCAGAGCAGAAGTCCTACTTCAGCCAGATCAGGCCTGCAAAGAAACTGCGTTTCACAGGCCTTTGGAAGAGATGTTCCCGGTAGGCTGTAAGAGCACTGTGCAGAGCGAGTTGTTTCTTAGCTTCCCAAAGAGCTGGAAGCAAGATGCTGTGGGGCCCAACTCGCCCTTTGGAAAGAAGCCTGCACGTTGTGCCTTTCAGCTCTAGGGCAAAGTAGCACACCCAGAGCAGAAGTCCTACTTCAGCCAGATCAGGCCTGCAAAGAAACTGCGTTTCACAGGCCTTTGGAAGAGATGTTCCCGGTAGGCTGTAAGAGCACTGTGCAGAGCGAGTTGTTTCTTAGCTTCCCAAAGAGCTGGAAGCAAGATGCTGTGGGGCCCAACTCGCCCTTTGGAAAGAAGCCTGCACGTTGTGCCTTTCAGCTCTAGGGCAAAGTAGCACACCCAGAGCAGAAGTCCTACTTCAGCCAGATCAGGCCTGCAAAGAAACTGCGTTTCACAGGCCTTTGGAAGAGATGTTCCCGGTAGGCTGTAAGAGCACTGTGCAGAGCGAGTTGTTTCTTAGCTTCCCAAAGAGCTGGAAGCAAGATGCTGTGGGGCCCAACTCGCCCTTTGGAAAGAAGCCTGCACGTTGTGCCTTTCAGCTCTAGGGCAAAGTAGCACACCCAGAGCAGAAGTCCTACTTCAGCCAGATCAGGCCTGCAAAGAAACTGCGTTTCACAGGCCTTTGGAAGAGATGTTCCCACTAGGCTGTAAGAGCACTGTGCAGAGCGAGTTGTTTCTTAGCTTCCCAAAGAGCTGGAAGCAAGATGCTGTGGGGCCCAACTCGCCCTTTGGAAAGAAGCCTGCACGTTGTGCCTTTCAGCTCTAGGGCAAAGTAGCACACCCAGAGCAGAAGTCCTACTTCAGCCAGATCAGGCCTGCAAAGAAACTGCGTTTCACAGGCCTTTGGAAGAGATGTTCCCGGTAGGCTGTAAGAGCACTGTGCAGAGCGAGTTGTTTCTTAGCTTCCCAAAGAGCTGGAAGCAAGATGCTGTGGGGCCCAACTCGCCCTTTGGAAAGAAGCCTGCACGTTGTGCCTTTCAGCTCTAGGGCAAAGTAGCACACCCAGAGCAGAAGTCCTACTTCAGCCAGATCAGGCCTGCAAAGAAACTGCGTTTCACAGGCCTTTGGAAGAGATGTTCCCGGTAGGCTGTAAGAGCACTGTGCAGAGCGAGTTGTTTCTTAGCTTCCCAAAGAGCTGGAAGCAAGATGCTGTGGGGCCCAACTCGCCCTTTGGAAAGAAGCCTGCACGTTGTGCCTTTCAGCTCTAGGGCAAAGTAGCACACCCAGAGCAGAAGTCCTACTTCAGCCAGATCAGGCCTGCAAAGAAACTGCGTTTCACAGGCCTTTGGAAGAGATGTTCCCGGTAGGCTGTAAGAGCACTGTGCAGAGCGAGTTGTTTCTTAGCTTCCCAAAGAGCTGGAAGCAAGATGCTGTGGGGCCCAACTCGCCCTTTGGAAAGAAGCCTGCACGTTGTGCCTTTCAGCTCTAGGGCAAAGTAGCACACCCAGAGCAGAAGTCCTACTTCAGCCAGATCAGGCCTGCAAAGAAACTGCGTTTCACAGGCCTTTGGAAGAGATGTTCCCACTAGGCTGTAAGAGCACTGTGCAGAGCGAGTTGTTTCTTAGCTTCCCAAAGAGCTGGAAGCAAGATGCTGTGGGGCCCAACTCGCCCTTTGGAAAGAAGCCTGCACGTTGTGCCTTTCAGCTCTAGGGCAAAGTAGCACACCCAGAGCAGAAGTCCTACTTCAGCCAGATCAGGCCTGCAAAGAAACTGCGTTTCACAGGCCTTTGGAAGAGATGTTCCCACTAGGCTGTAAGAGCACTGTGCAGAGCGAGTTGTTTCTTAGCTTCCCAAAGAGCTGGAAGCAAGATGCTGTGGGGCCCAACTCGCCCTTTGGAAAGAAGCCTGCACGTTGTGCCTTTCAGCTCTAGGGCAAAGTAGCACACCCAGAGCAGAAGTCCTACTTCAGCCAGATCAGGCCTGCAAAGAAACTGCGTTTCACAGGCCTTTGGAAGAGATGTTCCCGGTAGGCTGTAAGAGCACTGTGCAGAGCGAGTTGTTTCTTAGCTTCCCAAAGAGCTGGAAGCAAGATGCTGTGGGGCCCAACTCGCCCTTTGGAAAGAAGCCTGCACGTTGTGCCTTTCAGCTCTAGGGCAAAGTAGCACACCCAGAGCAGAAGTCCTACTTCAGCCAGATCAGGCCTGCAAAGAAACTGCGTTTCACAGGCCTTTGGAAGAGATGTTCCCGGTAGGCTGTAAGAGCACTGTGCAGAGCGAGTTGTTTCTTAGCTTCCCAAAGAGCTGGAAGCAAGATGCTGTGGGGCCCAACTCGCCCTTTGGAAAGAAGCCTGCACGTTGTGCCTTTCAGCTCTAGGGCAAAGTAGCACACCCAGAGCAGAAGTCCTACTTCAGCCAGATCAGGCCTGCAAAGAAACTGCGTTTCACAGGCCTTTGGAAGAGATGTTCCCGGTAGGCTGTAAGAGCACTGTGCAGAGCGAGTTGTTTCTTAGCTTCCCAAAGAGCTGGAAGCAAGATGCTGTGGGGCCCAACTCGCCCTTTGGAAAGAAGCCTGCACGTTGTGCCTTTCAGCTCTAGGGCAAAGTAGCACACCCAGAGCAGAAGTCCTACTTCAGCCAGATCAGGCCTGCAAAGAAACTGCGTTTCACAGGCCTTTGGAAGAGATGTTCCCGGTAGGCTGTAAGAGCACTGTGCAGAGCGAGTTGTTTCTTAGCTTCCCAAAGAGCTGGAAGCAAGATGCTGTGGGGCCCAACTCGCCCTTTGGAAAGAAGCCTGCACGTTGTGCCTTTCAGCTCTAGGGCAAAGTAGCACACCCAGAGCAGAAGTCCTACTTCAGCCAGATCAGGCCTGCAAAGAAACTGCGTTTCACAGGCCTTTGGAAGAGATGTTCCCAGTAGGCTGTAAGAGCACTGTGCAGAGCGAGTTGTTTCTTAGCTTCCCAAAGAGCTGGAAGCAAGATGCTGTGGGGCCCAACTCGCCCTTTGGAAAGAAGCCTGCACGTTGTGCCTTTCAGCTCTAGGGCAAAGTAGCACACCCAGAGCAGAAGTCCTACTTCAGCCAGATCAGGCCTGCAAAGAAACTGCGTTTCACAGGCCTTTGGAAGAGATGTTCCCACTAGGCTGTAAGAGCACTGTGCAGAGCGAGTTGTTTCTTAGCTTCCCAAAGAGCTGGAAGCAAGATGCTGTGGGGCCCAACTCGCCCTTTGGAAAGAAGCCTGCACGTTGTGCCTTTCAGCTCTAGGGCAAAGTAGCACACCCAGAGCAGAAGTCCTACTTCAGCCAGATCAGGCCTGCAAAGAAACTGCGTTTCACAGGCCTTTGGAAGAGATGTTCCCGGTAGGCTGTAAGAGCACTGTGCAGAGCGAGTTGTTTCTTAGCTTCCCAAAGAGCTGGAAGCAAGATGCTGTGGGGCCCAACTCGCCCTTTGGAAAGAAGCCTGCACGTTGTGCCTTTCAGCTCTAGGGCAAAGTAGCACACCCAGAGCAGAAGTCCTACTTCAGCCAGATCAGGCCTGCAAAGAAACTGCGTTTCACAGGCCTTTGGAAGAGATGTTCCCACTAGGCTGTAAGAGCACTGTGCAGAGCGAGTTGTTTCTTAGCTTCCCAAAGAGCTGGAAGCAAGATGCTGTGGGGCCCAACTCGCCCTTTGGAAAGAAGCCTGCACGTTGTGCCTTTCAGCTCTAGGGCAAAGTAGCACACCCAGAGCAGAAGTCCTACTTCAGCCAGATCAGGCCTGCAAAGAAACTGCGTTTCACAGGCCTTTGGAAGAGATGTTCCCGGTAGGCTGTAAGAGCACTGTGCAGAGCGAGTTGTTTCTTAGCTTCCCAAAGAGCTGGAAGCAAGATGCTGTGGGGCCCAACTCGCCCTTTGGAAAGAAGCCTGCACGTTGTGCCTTTCAGCTCTAGGGCAAAGTAGCACACCCAGAGCAGAAGTCCTACTTCAGCCAGATCAGGCCTGCAAAGAAACTGCGTTTCACAGGCCTTTGGAAGAGATGTTCCCGGTAGGCTGTAAGAGCACTGTGCAGAGCGAGTTGTTTCTTAGCTTCCCAAAGAGCTGGAAGCAAGATGCTGTGGGGCCCAACTCGCCCTTTGGAAAGAAGCCTGCACGTTGTGCCTTTCAGCTCTAGGGCAAAGTAGCACACCCAGAGCAGAAGTCCTACTTCAGCCAGATCAGGCCTGCAAAGAAACTGCGTTTCACAGGCCTTTGGAAGAGATGTTCCCGGTAGGCTGTAAGAGCACTGTGCAGAGCGAGTTGTTTCTTAGCTTCCCAAAGAGCTGGAAGCAAGATGCTGTGGGGCCCAACTCGCCCTTTGGAAAGAAGCCTGCACGTTGTGCCTTTCAGCTCTAGGGCAAAGTAGCACACCCAGAGCAGAAGTCCTACTTCAGCCAGATCAGGCCTGCAAAGAAACTGCGTTTCACAGGCCTTTGGAAGAGATGTTCCCGGTAGGCTGTAAGAGCACTGTGCAGAGCGAGTTGTTTCTTAGCTTCCCAAAGAGCTGGAAGCAAGATGCTGTGGGGCCCAACTCGCCCTTTGGAAAGAAGCCTGCACGTTGTGCCTTTCAGCTCTAGGGCAAAGTAGCACACCCAGAGCAGAAGTCCTACTTCAGCCAGATCAGGCCTGCAAAGAAACTGCGTTTCACAGGCCTTTGGAAGAGATGTTCCCGGTAGGCTGTAAGAGCACTGTGCAGAGCGAGTTGTTTCTTAGCTTCCCAAAGAGCTGGAAGCAAGATGCTGTGGGGCCCAACTCGCCCTTTGGAAAGAAGCCTGCACGTTGTGCCTTTCAGCTCTAGGGCAAAGTAGCACACCCAGAGCAGAAGTCCTACTTCAGCCAGATCAGGCCTGCAAAGAAACTGCGTTTCACAGGCCTTTGGAAGAGATGTTCCCGGTAGGCTGTAAGAGCACTGTGCAGAGCGAGTTGTTTCTTAGCTTCCCAAAGAGCTGGAAGCAAGATGCTGTGGGGCCCAACTCGCCCTTTGGAAAGAAGCCTGCACGTTGTGCCTTTCAGCTCTAGGGCAAAGTAGCACACCCAGAGCAGAAGTCCTACTTCAGCCAGATCAGGCCTGCAAAGAAACTGCGTTTCACAGGCCTTTGGAAGAGATGTTCCCAGTAGGCTGTAAGAGCACTGTGCAGAGCGAGTTGTTTCTTAGCTTCCCAAAGAGCTGGAAGCAAGATGCTGTGGGGCCCAACTCGCCCTTTGGAAAGAAGCCTGCACGTTGTGCCTTTCAGCTCTAGGGCAAAGTAGCACACCCAGAGCAGAAGTCCTACTTCAGCCAGATCAGGCCTGCAAAGAAACTGCGTTTCACAGGCCTTTGGAAGAGATGTTCCCGGTAGGCTGTAAGAGCACTGTGCAGAGCGAGTTGTTTCTTAGCTTCCCAAAGAGCTGGAAGCAAGATGCTGTGGGGCCCAACTCGCCCTTTGGAAAGAAGCCTGCACGTTGTGCCTTTCAGCTCTAGGGCAAAGTAGCACACCCAGAGCAGAAGTCCTACTTCAGCCAGATCAGGCCTGCAAAGAAACTGCGTTTCACAGGCCTTTGGAAGAGATGTTCCCGGTAGGCTGTAAGAGCACTGTGCAGAGCGAGTTGTTTCTTAGCTTCCCAAAGAGCTGGAAGCAAGATGCTGTGGGGCCCAACTCGCCCTTTGGAAAGAAGCCTGCACGTTGTGCCTTTCAGCTCTAGGGCAAAGTAGCACACCCAGAGCAGAAGTCCTACTTCAGCCAGATCAGGCCTGCAAAGAAACTGCGTTTCACAGGCCTTTGGAAGAGATGTTCCCACTAGGCTGTAAGAGCACTGTGCAGAGCGAGTTGTTTCTTAGCTTCCCAAAGAGCTGGAAGCAAGATGCTGTGGGGCCCAACTCGCCCTTTGGAAAGAAGCCTGCACGTTGTGCCTTTCAGCTCTAGGGCAAAGTAGCACACCCAGAGCAGAAGTCCTACTTCAGCCAGATCAGGCCTGCAAAGAAACTGCGTTTCACAGGCCTTTGGAAGAGATGTTCCCGGTAGGCTGTAAGAGCACTGTGCAGAGCGAGTTGTTTCTTAGCTTCCCAAAGAGCTGGAAGCAAGATGCTGTGGGGCCCAACTCGCCCTTTGGAAAGAAGCCTGCACGTTGTGCCTTTCAGCTCTAGGGCAAAGTAGCACACCCAGAGCAGAAGTCCTACTTCAGCCAGATCAGGCCTGCAAAGAAACTGCGTTTCACAGGCCTTTGGAAGAGATGTTCCCGGTAGGCTGTAAGAGCACTGTGCAGAGCGAGTTGTTTCTTAGCTTCCCAAAGAGCTGGAAGCAAGATGCTGTGGGGCCCAACTCGCCCTTTGGAAAGAAGCCTGCACGTTGTGCCTTTCAGCTCTAGGGCAAAGTAGCACACCCAGAGCAGAAGTCCTACTTCAGCCAGATCAGGCCTGCAAAGAAACTGCGTTTCACAGGCCTTTGGAAGAGATGTTCCCACTAGGCTGTAAGAGCACTGTGCAGAGCGAGTTGTTTCTTAGCTTCCCAAAGAGCTGGAAGCAAGATGCTGTGGGGCCCAACTCGCCCTTTGGAAAGAAGCCTGCACGTTGTGCCTTTCAGCTCTAGGGCAAAGTAGCACACCCAGAGCAGAAGTCCTACTTCAGCCAGATCAGGCCTGCAAAGAAACTGCGTTTCACAGGCCTTTGGAAGAGATGTTCCCAGTAGGCTGTAAGAGCACTGTGCAGAGCGAGTTGTTTCTTAGCTTCCCAAAGAGCTGGAAGCAAGATGCTGTGGGGCCCAACTCGCCCTTTGGAAAGAAGCCTGCACGTTGTGCCTTTCAGCTCTAGGGCAAAGTAGCACACCCAGAGCAGAAGTCCTACTTCAGCCAGATCAGGCCTGCAAAGAAACTGCGTTTCACAGGCCTTTGGAAGAGATGTTCCCGGTAGGCTGTAAGAGCACTGTGCAGAGCGAGTTGTTTCTTAGCTTCCCAAAGAGCTGGAAGCAAGATGCTGTGGGGCCCAACTCGCCCTTTGGAAAGAAGCCTGCACGTTGTGCCTTTCAGCTCTAGGGCAAAGTAGCACACCCAGAGCAGAAGTCCTACTTCAGCCAGATCAGGCCTGCAAAGAAACTGCGTTTCACAGGCCTTTGGAAGAGATGTTCCCGGTAGGCTGTAA
This sequence comes from Equus przewalskii, assembly GCF_037783145.1. Classification (NCBI taxonomy): domain Eukaryota; kingdom Metazoa; phylum Chordata; class Mammalia; order Perissodactyla; family Equidae; genus Equus; species Equus przewalskii. The sequence continues at coordinate 21,227 of NW_027228707.1, read as the reverse complement.
GAGCACTGTGCAGAGCGAGTTGTTTCTTAGCTTCCCAAAGAGCTGGAAGCAAGATGCTGTGGGGCCCAACTCGCCCTTTGGAAAGAAGCCTGCACGTTGTGCCTTTCAGCTCTAGGGCAAAGTAGCACACCCAGAGCAGAAGTCCTACTTCAGCCAGATCAGGCCTGCAAAGAAACTGCGTTTCACAGGCCTTTGGAAGAGATGTTCCCGGTAGGCTGTAAGAGCACTGTGCAGAGCGAGTTGTTTCTTAGCTTCCCAAAGAGCTGGAAGCAAGATGCTGTGGGGCCCAACTCGCCCTTTGGAAAGAAGCCTGCACGTTGTGCCTTTCAGCTCTAGGGCAAAGTAGCACACCCAGAGCAGAAGTCCTACTTCAGCCAGATCAGGCCTGCAAAGAAACTGCGTTTCACAGGCCTTTGGAAGAGATGTTCCCAGTAGGCTGTAAGAGCACTGTGCAGAGCGAGTTGTTTCTTAGCTTCCCAAAGAGCTGGAAGCAAGATGCTGTGGGGCCCAACTCGCCCTTTGGAAAGAAGCCTGCACGTTGTGCCTTTCAGCTCTAGGGCAAAGTAGCACACCCAGAGCAGAAGTCCTACTTCAGCCAGATCAGGCCTGCAAAGAAACTGCGTTTCACAGGCCTTTGGAAGAGATGTTCCCGGTAGGCTGTAAGAGCACTGTGCAGAGCGAGTTGTTTCTTAGCTTCCCAAAGAGCTGGAAGCAAGATGCTGTGGGGCCCAACTCGCCCTTTGGAAAGAAGCCTGCACGTTGTGCCTTTCAGCTCTAGGGCAAAGTAGCACACCCAGAGCAGAAGTCCTACTTCAGCCAGATCAGGCCTGCAAAGAAACTGCGTTTCACAGGCCTTTGGAAGAGATGTTCCCGGTAGGCTGTAAGAGCACTGTGCAGAGCGAGTTGTTTCTTAGCTTCCCAAAGAGCTGGAAGCAAGATGCTGTGGGGCCCAACTCGCCCTTTGGAAAGAAGCCTGCACGTTGTGCCTTTCAGCTCTAGGGCAAAGTAGCACACCCAGAGCAGAAGTCCTACTTCAGCCAGATCAGGCCTGCAAAGAAACTGCGTTTCACAGGCCTTTGGAAGAGATGTTCCCGGTAGGCTGTAAGAGCACTGTGCAGAGCGAGTTGTTTCTTAGCTTCCCAAAGAGCTGGAAGCAAGATGCTGTGGGGCCCAACTCGCCCTTTGGAAAGAAGCCTGCACGTTGTGCCTTTCAGCTCTAGGGCAAAGTAGCACACCCAGAGCAGAAGTCCTACTTCAGCCAGATCAGGCCTGCAAAGAAACTGCGTTTCACAGGCCTTTGGAAGAGATGTTCCCGGTAGGCTGTAAGAGCACTGTGCAGAGCGAGTGGTTTCTTAGCTTCCCAAAGAGCTGGAAGCAAGATGCTGTGGGGCCCAACTCGCCCTTTGGAAAGAAGCCTGCACGTTGTGCCTTTCAGCTCTAGGGCAAAGTAGCACACCCAGAGCAGAAGTCCTACTTCAGCCAGATCAGGCCTGCAAAGAAACTGCGTTTCACAGGCCTTTGGAAGAGATGTTCCCACTAGGCTGTAAGAGCACTGTGCAGAGCGAGTTGTTTCTTAGCTTCCCAAAGAGCTGGAAGCAAGATGCTGTGGGGCCCAACTCGCCCTTTGGAAAGAAGCCTGCACGTTGTGCCTTTCAGCTCTAGGGCAAAGTAGCACACCCAGAGCAGAAGTCCTACTTCAGCCAGATCAGGCCTGCAAAGAAACTGCGTTTCACAGGCCTTTGGAAGAGATGTTCCCACTAGGCTGTAAGAGCACTGTGCAGAGCGAGTTGTTTCTTAGCTTCCCAAAGAGCTGGAAGCAAGATGCTGTGGGGCCCAACTCGCCCTTTGGAAAGAAGCCTGCACGTTGTGCCTTTCAGCTCTAGGGCAAAGTAGCACACCCAGAGCAGAAGTCCTACTTCAGCCAGATCAGGCCTGCAAAGAAACTGCGTTTCACAGGCCTTTGGAAGAGATGTTCCCGGTAGGCTGTAAGAGCACTGTGCAGAGCGAGTTGTTTCTTAGCTTCCCAAAGAGCTGGAAGCAAGATGCTGTGGGGCCCAACTCGCCCTTTGGAAAGAAGCCTGCACGTTGTGCCTTTCAGCTCTAGGGCAAAGTAGCACACCCAGAGCAGAAGTCCTACTTCAGCCAGATCAGGCCTGCAAAGAAACTGCGTTTCACAGGCCTTTGGAAGAGATGTTCCCGGTAGGCTGTAAGAGCACTGTGCAGAGCGAGTTGTTTCTTAGCTTCCCAAAGAGCTGGAAGCAAGATGCTGTGGGGCCCAACTCGCCCTTTGGAAAGAAGCCTGCACGTTGTGCCTTTCAGCTCTAGGGCAAAGTAGCACACCCAGAGCAGAAGTCCTACTTCAGCCAGATCAGGCCTGCAAAGAAACTGCGTTTCACAGGCCTTTGGAAGAGATGTTCCCAGTAGGCTGTAAGAGCACTGTGCAGAGCGAGTTGTTTCTTAGCTTCCCAAAGAGCTGGAAGCAAGATGCTGTGGGGCCCAACTCGCCCTTTGGAAAGAAGCCTGCACGTTGTGCCTTTCAGCTCTAGGGCAAAGTAGCACACCCAGAGCAGAAGTCCTACTTCAGCCAGATCAGGCCTGCAAAGAAACTGCGTTTCACAGGCCTTTGGAAGAGATGTTCCCGGTAGGCTGTAAGAGCACTGTGCAGAGCGAGTTGTTTCTTAGCTTCCCAAAGAGCTGGAAGCAAGATGCTGTGGGGCCCAACTCGCCCTTTGGAAAGAAGCCTGCACGTTGTGCCTTTCAGCTCTAGGGCAAAGTAGCACACCCAGAGCAGAAGTCCTACTTCAGCCAGATCAGGCCTGCAAAGAAACTGCGTTTCACAGGCCTTTGGAAGAGATGTTCCCGGTAGGCTGTAAGAGCACTGTGCAGAGCGAGTTGTTTCTTAGCTTCCCAAAGAGCTGGAAGCAAGATGCTGTGGGGCCCAACTCGCCCTTTGGAAAGAAGCCTGCACGTTGTGCCTTTCAGCTCTAGGGCAAAGTAGCACACCCAGAGCAGAAGTCCTACTTCAGCCAGATCAGGCCTGCAAAGAAACTGCGTTTCACAGGCCTTTGGAAGAGATGTTCCCGGTAGGCTGTAAGAGCACTGTGCAGAGCGAGTTGTTTCTTAGCTTCCCAAAGAGCTGGAAGCAAGATGCTGTGGGGCCCAACTCGCCCTTTGGAAAGAAGCCTGCACGTTGTGCCTTTCAGCTCTAGGGCAAAGTAGCACACCCAGAGCAGAAGTCCTACTTCAGCCAGATCAGGCCTGCAAAGAAACTGCGTTTCACAGGCCTTTGGAAGAGATGTTCCCGGTAGGCTGTAAGAGCACTGTGCAGAGCGAGTGGTTTCTTAGCTTCCCAAAGAGCTGGAAGCAAGATGCTGTGGGGCCCAACTCGCCCTTTGGAAAGAAGCCTGCACGTTGTGCCTTTCAGCTCTAGGGCAAAGTAGCACACCCAGAGCAGAAGTCCTACTTCAGCCAGATCAGGCCTGCAAAGAAACTGCGTTTCACAGGCCTTTGGAAGAGATGTTCCCGCTAGGCTGTAAGAGCACTGTGCAGAGCGAGTTGTTTCTTAGCTTCCCAAAGAGCTGGAAGCAAGATGCTGTGGGGCCCAACTCGCCCTTTGGAAAGAAGCCTGCACGTTGTGCCTTTCAGCTCTAGGGCAAAGTAGCACACCCAGAGCAGAAGTCCTACTTCAGCCAGATCAGGCCTGCAAAGAAACTGCGTTTCACAGGCCTTTGGAAGAGATGTTCCCGGTAGGCTGTAAGAGCACTGTGCAGAGCGAGTTGTTTCTTAGCTTCCCAAAGAGCTGGAAGCAAGATGCTGTGGGGCCCAACTCGCCCTTTGGAAAGAAGCCTGCACGTTGTGCCTTTCAGCTCTAGGGCAAAGTAGCACACCCAGAGCAGAAGTCCTACTTCAGCCAGATCAGGCCTGCAAAGAAACTGCGTTTCACAGGCCTTTGGAAGAGATGTTCCCGGTAGGCTGTAAGAGCACTGTGCAGAGCGAGTTGTTTCTTAGCTTCCCAAAGAGCTGGAAGCAAGATGCTGTGGGGCCCAACTCGCCCTTTGGAAAGAAGCCTGCACGTTGTGCCTTTCAGCTCTAGGGCAAAGTAGCACACCCAGAGCAGAAGTCCTACTTCAGCCAGATCAGGCCTGCAAAGAAACTGCGTTTCACAGGCCTTTGGAAGAGATGTTCCCACTAGGCTGTAAGAGCACTGTGCAGAGCGAGTTGTTTCTTAGCTTCCCAAAGAGCTGGAAGCAAGATGCTGTGGGGCCCAACTCGCCCTTTGGAAAGAAGCCTGCACGTTGTGCCTTTCAGCTCTAGGGCAAAGTAGCACACCCAGAGCAGAAGTCCTACTTCAGCCAGATCAGGCCTGCAAAGAAACTGCGTTTCACAGGCCTTTGGAAGAGATGTTCCCGGTAGGCTGTAAGAGCACTGTGCAGAGCGAGTTGTTTCTTAGCTTCCCAAAGAGCTGGAAGCAAGATGCTGTGGGGCCCAACTCGCCCTTTGGAAAGAAGCCTGCACGTTGTGCCTTTCAGCTCTAGGGCAAAGTAGCACACCCAGAGCAGAAGTCCTACTTCAGCCAGATCAGGCCTGCAAAGAAACTGCGTTTCACAGGCCTTTGGAAGAGATGTTCCCAGTAGGCTGTAAGAGCACTGTGCAGAGCGAGTTGTTTCTTAGCTTCCCAAAGAGCTGGAAGCAAGATGCTGTGGGGCCCAACTCGCCCTTTGGAAAGAAGCCTGCACGTTGTGCCTTTCAGCTCTAGGGCAAAGTAGCACACCCAGAGCAGAAGTCCTACTTCAGCCAGATCAGGCCTGCAAAGAAACTGCGTTTCACAGGCCTTTGGAAGAGATGTTCCCACTAGGCTGTAAGAGCACTGTGCAGAGCGAGTTGTTTCTTAGCTTCCCAAAGAGCTGGAAGCAAGATGCTGTGGGGCCCAACTCGCCCTTTGGAAAGAAGCCTGCACGTTGTGCCTTTCAGCTCTAGGGCAAAGTAGCACACCCAGAGCAGAAGTCCTACTTCAGCCAGATCAGGCCTGCAAAGAAACTGCGTTTCACAGGCCTTTGGAAGAGATGTTCCCGGTAGGCTGTAAGAGCACTGTGCAGAGCGAGTTGTTTCTTAGCTTCCCAAAGAGCTGGAAGCAAGATGCTGTGGGGCCCAACTCGCCCTTTGGAAAGAAGCCTGCACGTTGTGCCTTTCAGCTCTAGGGCAAAGTAGCACACCCAGAGCAGAAGTCCTACTTCAGCCAGATCAGGCCTGCAAAGAAACTGCGTTTCACAGGCCTTTGGAAGAGATGTTCCCGGTAGGCTGTAAGAGCACTGTGCAGAGCGAGTTGTTTCTTAGCTTCCCAAAGAGCTGGAAGCAAGATGCTGTGGGGCCCAACTCGCCCTTTGGAAAGAAGCCTGCACGTTGTGCCTTTCAGCTCTAGGGCAAAGTAGCACACCCAGAGCAGAAGTCCTACTTCAGCCAGATCAGGCCTGCAAAGAAACTGCGTTTCACAGGCCTTTGGAAGAGATGTTCCCAGTAGGCTGTAAGAGCACTGTGCAGAGCGAGTTGTTTCTTAGCTTCCCAAAGAGCTGGAAGCAAGATGCTGTGGGGCCCAACTCGCCCTTTGGAAAGAAGCCTGCACGTTGTGCCTTTCAGCTCTAGGGCAAAGTAGCACACCCAGAGCAGAAGTCCTACTTCAGCCAGATCAGGCCTGCAAAGAAACTGCGTTTCACAGGCCTTTGGAAGAGATGTTCCCACTAGGCTGTAAGAGCACTGTGCAGAGCGAGTTGTTTCTTAGCTTCCCAAAGAGCTGGAAGCAAGATGCTGTGGGGCCCAACTCGCCCTTTGGAAAGAAGCCTGCACGTTGTGCCTTTCAGCTCTAGGGCAAAGTAGCACACCCAGAGCAGAAGTCCTACTTCAGCCAGATCAGGCCTGCAAAGAAACTGCGTTTCACAGGCCTTTGGAAGAGATGTTCCCGGTAGGCTGTAAGAGCACTGTGCAGAGCGAGTTGTTTCTTAGCTTCCCAAAGAGCTGGAAGCAAGATGCTGTGGGGCCCAACTCGCCCTTTGGAAAGAAGCCTGCACGTTGTGCCTTTCAGCTCTAGGGCAAAGTAGCACACCCAGAGCAGAAGTCCTACTTCAGCCAGATCAGGCCTGCAAAGAAACTGCGTTTCACAGGCCTTTGGAAGAGATGTTCCCACTAGGCTGTAAGAGCACTGTGCAGAGCGAGTTGTTTCTTAGCTTCCCAAAGAGCTGGAAGCAAGATGCTGTGGGGCCCAACTCGCCCTTTGGAAAGAAGCCTGCACGTTGTGCCTTTCAGCTCTAGGGCAAAGTAGCACACCCAGAGCAGAAGTCCTACTTCAGCCAGATCAGGCCTGCAAAGAAACTGCGTTTCACAGGCCTTTGGAAGAGATGTTCCCGGTAGGCTGTAAGAGCACTGTGCAGAGCGAGTTGTTTCTTAGCTTCCCAAAGAGCTGGAAGCAAGATGCTGTGGGGCCCAACTCGCCCTTTGGAAAGAAGCCTGCACGTTGTGCCTTTCAGCTCTAGGGCAAAGTAGCACACCCAGAGCAGAAGTCCTACTTCAGCCAGATCAGGCCTGCAAAGAAACTGCGTTTCACAGGCCTTTGGAAGAGATGTTCCCGGTAGGCTGTAAGAGCACTGTGCAGAGCGAGTTGTTTCTTAGCTTCCCAAAGAGCTGGAAGCAAGATGCTGTGGGGCCCAACTCGCCCTTTGGAAAGAAGCCTGCACGTTGTGCCTTTCAGCTCTAGGGCAAAGTAGCACACCCAGAGCAGAAGTCCTACTTCAGCCAGATCAGGCCTGCAAAGAAACTGCGTTTCACAGGCCTTTGGAAGAGATGTTCCCGGTAGGCTGTAAGAGCACTGTGCAGAGCGAGTTGTTTCTTAGCTTCCCAAAGAGCTGGAAGCAAGATGCTGTGGGGCCCAACTCGCCCTTTGGAAAGAAGCCTGCACGTTGTGCCTTTCAGCTCTAGGGCAAAGTAGCACACCCAGAGCAGAAGTCCTACTTCAGCCAGATCAGGCCTGCAAAGAAACTGCGTTTCACAGGCCTTTGGAAGAGATGTTCCCATTAGGCTGTAAGAGCACTGTGCAGAGCGAGTTGTTTCTTAGCTTCCCAAAGAGCTGGAAGCAAGATGCTGTGGGGCCCAACTCGCCCTTTGGAAAGAAGCCTGCACGTTGTGCCTTTCAGCTCTAGGGCAAAGTAGCACACCCAGAGCAGAAGTCCTACTTCAGCCAGATCAGGCCTGCAAAGAAACTGCGTTTCACAGGCCTTTGGAAGAGATGTTCCCGGTAGGCTGTAAGAGCACTGTGCAGAGCGAGTTGTTTCTTAGCTTCCCAAAGAGCTGGAAGCAAGATGCTGTGGGGCCCAACTCGCCCTTTGGAAAGAAGCCTGCACGTTGTGCCTTTCAGCTCTAGGGCAAAGTAGCACACCCAGAGCAGAAGTCCTACTTCAGCCAGATCAGGCCTGCAAAGAAACTGCGTTTCACAGGCCTTTGGAAGAGATGTTCCCGGTAGGCTGTAAGAGCACTGTGCAGAGCGAGTTGTTTCTTAGCTTCCCAAAGAGCTGGAAGCAAGATGCTGTGGGGCCCAACTCGCCCTTTGGAAAGAAGCCTGCACGTTGTGCCTTTCAGCTCTAGGGCAAAGTAGCACACCCAGAGCAGAAGTCCTACTTCAGCCAGATCAGGCCTGCAAAGAAACTGCGTTTCACAGGCCTTTGGAAGAGATGTTCCCGGTAGGCTGTAAGAGCACTGTGCAGAGCGAGTTGTTTCTTAGCTTCCCAAAGAGCTGGAAGCAAGATGCTGTGGGGCCCAACTCGCCCTTTGGAAAGAAGCCTGCACGTTGTGCCTTTCAGCTCTAGGGCAAAGTAGCACACCCAGAGCAGAAGTCCTACTTCAGCCAGATCAGGCCTGCAAAGAAACTGCGTTTCACAGGCCTTTGGAAGAGATGTTCCCGGTAGGCTGTAAGAGCACTGTGCAGAGCGAGTTGTTTCTTAGCTTCCCAAAGAGCTGGAAGCAAGATGCTGTGGGGCCCAACTCGCCCTTTGGAAAGAAGCCTGCACGTTGTGCCTTTCAGCTCTAGGGCAAAGTAGCACACCCAGAGCAGAAGTCCTACTTCAGCCAGATCAGGCCTGCAAAGAAACTGCGTTTCACAGGCCTTTGGAAGAGATGTTCCCAGTAGGCTGTAAGAGCACTGTGCAGAGCGAGTGGTTTCTTAGCTTCCCAAAGAGCTGGAAGCAAGATGCTGTGGGGCCCAACTCGCCCTTTGGAAAGAAGCCTGCACGTTGTGCCTTTCAGCTCTAGGGCAAAGTAGCACACCCAGAGCAGAAGTCCTACTTCAGCCAGATCAGGCCTGCAAAGAAACTGCGTTTCACAGGCCTTTGGAAGAGATGTTCCCACTAGGCTGTAAGAGCACTGTGCAGAGCGAGTTGTTTCTTAGCTTCCCAAAGAGCTGGAAGCAAGATGCTGTGGGGCCCAACTCGCCCTTTGGAAAGAAGCCTGCACGTTGTGCCTTTCAGCTCTAGGGCAAAGTAGCACACCCAGAGCAGAAGTCCTACTTCAGCCAGATCAGGCCTGCAAAGAAACTGCGTTTCACAGGCCTTTGGAAGAGATGTTCCCGGTAGGCTGTAAGAGCACTGTGCAGAGCGAGTTGTTTCTTAGCTTCCCAAAGAGCTGGAAGCAAGATGCTGTGGGGCCCAACTCGCCCTTTGGAAAGAAGCCTGCACGTTGTGCCTTTCAGCTCTAGGGCAAAGTAGCACACCCAGAGCAGAAGTCCTACTTCAGCCAGATCAGGCCTGCAAAGAAACTGCGTTTCACAGGCCTTTGGAAGAGATGTTCCCGGTAGGCTGTAAGAGCACTGTGCAGAGCGAGTTGTTTCTTAGCTTCCCAAAGAGCTGGAAGCAAGATGCTGTGGGGCCCAACTCGCCCTTTGGAAAGAAGCCTGCACGTTGTGCCTTTCAGCTCTAGGGCAAAGTAGCACACCCAGAGCAGAAGTCCTACTTCAGCCAGATCAGGCCTGCAAAGAAACTGCGTTTCACAGGCCTTTGGAAGAGATGTTCCCGGTAGGCTGTAAGAGCACTGTGCAGAGCGAGTTGTTTCTTAGCTTCCCAAAGAGCTGGAAGCAAGATGCTGTGGGGCCCAACTCGCCCTTTGGAAAGAAGCCTGCACGTTGTGCCTTTCAGCTCTAGGGCAAAGTAGCACACCCAGAGCAGAAGTCCTACTTCAGCCAGATCAGGCCTGCAAAGAAACTGCGTTTCACAGGCCTTTGGAAGAGATGTTCCCGGTAGGCTGTAAGAGCACTGTGCAGAGCGAGTTGTTTCTTAGCTTCCCAAAGAGCTGGAAGCAAGATGCTGTGGGGCCCAACTCGCCCTTTGGAAAGAAGCCTGCACGTTGTGCCTTTCAGCTCTAGGGCAAAGTAGCACACCCAGAGCAGAAGTCCTACTTCAGCCAGATCAGGCCTGCAAAGAAACTGCGTTTCACAGGCCTTTGGAAGAGATGTTCCCACTAGGCTGTAAGAGCACTGTGCAGAGCGAGTTGTTTCTTAGCTTCCCAAAGAGCTGGAAGCAAGATGCTGTGGGGCCCAACTCGCCCTTTGGAAAGAAGCCTGCACGTTGTGCCTTTCAGCTCTAGGGCAAAGTAGCACACCCAGAGCAGAAGTCCTACTTCAGCCAGATCAGGCCTGCAAAGAAACTGCGTTTCACAGGCCTTTGGAAGAGATGTTCCCACTAGGCTGTAAGAGCACTGTGCAGAGCGAGTTGTTTCTTAGCTTCCCAAAGAGCTGGAAGCAAGATGCTGTGGGGCCCAACTCGCCCTTTGGAAAGAAGCCTGCACGTTGTGCCTTTCAGCTCTAGGGCAAAGTAGCACACCCAGAGCAGAAGTCCTACTTCAGCCAGATCAGGCCTGCAAAGAAACTGCGTTTCACAGGCCTTTGGAAGAGATGTTCCCGGTAGGCTGTAAGAGCACTGTGCAGAGCGAGTTGTTTCTTAGCTTCCCAAAGAGCTGGAAGCAAGATGCTGTGGGGCCCAACTCGCCCTTTGGAAAGAAGCCTGCACGTTGTGCCTTTCAGCTCTAGGGCAAAGTAGCACACCCAGAGCAGAAGTCCTACTTCAGCCAGATCAGGCCTGCAAAGAAACTGCGTTTCACAGGCCTTTGGAAGAGATGTTCCCACTAGGCTGTAAGAGCACTGTGCAGAGCGAGTTGTTTCTTAGCTTCCCAAAGAGCTGGAAGCAAGATGCTGTGGGGCCCAACTCGCCCTTTGGAAAGAAGCCTGCACGTTGTGCCTTTCAGCTCTAGGGCAAAGTAGCACACCCAGAGCAGAAGTCCTACTTCAGCCAGATCAGGCCTGCAAAGAAACTGCGTTTCACAGGCCTTTGGAAGAGATGTTCCCAGTAGGCTGTAAGAGCACTGTGCAGAGCGAGTTGTTTCTTTGCTTCCCAAAGAGCTGGAAGCAAGATGCTGTGGGGCCCAACTCGCCCTTTGGAAAGAAGCCTGCACGTTGTGCCTTTCAGCTCTAGGGCAAAGTAGCACACCCAGAGCAGAAGTCCTACTTCAGCCAGATCAGGCCTGCAAAGAAACTGCGTTTCACAGGCCTTTGGAAGAGATGTTCCCACTAGGCTGTAAGAGCACTGTGCAGAGCGAGTGGTTTCTTAGCTTCCCAAAGAGCTGGAAGCAAGATGCTGTGGGGCCCAACTCGCCCTTTGGAAAGAAGCCTGCACGTTGTGCCTTTCAGCTCTAGGGCAAAGTAGCACACCCAGAGCAGAAGTCCTACTTCAGCCAGATCAGGCCTGCAAAGAAACTGCGTTTCACAGGCCTTTGGAAGAGATGTTCCCGGTAGGCTGTAAGAGCACTGTGCAGAGCGAGTTGTTTCTTAGCTTCCCAAAGAGCTGGAAGCAAGATGCTGTGGGGCCCAACTCGCCCTTTGGAAAGAAGCCTGCACGTTGTGCCTTTCAGCTCTAGGGCAAAGTAGCACACCCAGAGCAGAAGTCCTACTTCAGCCAGATCAGGCCTGCAAAGAAACTGCGTTTCACAGGCCTTTGGAAGAGATGTTCCCACTAGGCTGTAAGAGCACTGTGCAGAGCGAGTTGTTTCTTAGCTTCCCAAAGAGCTGGAAGCAAGATGCTGTGGGGCCCAACTCGCCCTTTGGAAAGAAGCCTGCACGTTGTGCCTTTCAGCTCTAGGGCAAAGTAGCACACCCAGAGCAGAAGTCCTACTTCAGCCAGATCAGGCCTGCAAAGAAACTGCGTTTCACAGGCCTTTGGAAGAGATGTTCCCGGTAGGCTGTAAGAGCACTGTGCAGAGCGAGTTGTTTCTTAGCTTCCCAAAGAGCTGGAAGCAAGATGCTGTGGGGCCCAACTCGCCCTTTGGAAAGAAGCCTGCACGTTGTGCCTTTCAGCTCTAGGGCAAAGTAGCACACCCAGAGCAGAAGTCCTACTTCAGCCAGATCAGGCCTGCAAAGAAACTGCGTTTCACAGGCCTTTGGAAGAGATGTTCCCACTAGGCTGTAAGAGCACTGTGCAGAGCGAGTGGTTTCTTAGCTTCCCAAAGGGCTGGAAGCAAGATGCTGTGGGGCCCAACTCGCCCTTTGGAAAGAAGCCTGCACGTTGCGCCTTTCAGCACTAGGGCAAAGTAGCACACCCAGAGCAGAAGTCCTACTTCAGCCAGATCAGGCCTGCAAAGAAACTGCGTTTCACAGGCCTTTGGAAGAGATGTTCCCGGTAGGCTGTAAGAGCACTGTGCAGAGCGAGTTGTTTCTTAGCTTCCCAAAGAGCTGGAAGCAAGATGCTGTGGGGCCCAAATCGCCCTTTGGAAAGAAGCCTGCACGTTGTGCCGTTCAGCTCTAGGGCAAAGTAGCACACCCAGAGCAGAAGTCCTACTTCAGCCAGATCAGGCCTGCAAAGAAACTACGTTTCACAGGCCTTTGGAAGAGATGTTCCCGGTAGGCTGTAAGAGCACTGTGCAGAGCGAGTTGTTTCTTAGCTTCCCAAAGAGCTGGAAGCAAGATGCTGTGGGGCCCAAATCGCCCTTTGGAAAGAAGCCTGCACGTTGTGCCTTTCAGCTCTAGGGCAAAGTAGCACACCCAGAGCAGAAGTCCTACTTCAGCCAGATCAGGCCTGCAAAGAAACTGCGTTTCACAGGCCTTTGGAAGAGATGTTCCCGGTAGGCTGTAAGAGCACTGTACAGAGCGAGTTGTTTCTTAGCTTCCCAAAGAGCTGGAAGCAAGATGCTGAGGGGCCCAACTCGCCCTTTGGAAAGAAGCCTGCACGTTGTGCCTTTCAGCTCTAGGGCAAAGTAGCACGCCCAGAGCAGAAGTCCTACTTCAGCCAGATATCAGGCCTGCAAAGAAACTGCGTTTCACAGGCCTTTGGAAGAGATGTTCCCGGTAGGCTGTAAGAGCACTGTGCAGAGCGAGTTGTTTCTTAGCTTCCCAAAGAGCTGGAAGCAAGATGCTGTGGGCCCAAACTCGCCCTTTGGAAAGAAGCCTGCACGTTGTGCCTTTCAGCTCTAGGGCAGAGTAGCACACCCAGAGCAGAAGTCCTACTTCATCCAGATCAGGCCTGCAAAAGAAACTGCGTTTCACAGGCCTTTGGAAGAGATGTTCCCGGTAAGCTGTAAGAGCACTGTGCAGAGCGAGTTGTGTCTTAGCTTCCCAAAGAGCTGGAAGCAATATGCTGTGGGGCCCAACTCGCCCTTTGGAAAGAAGCCTGCACGTTGTGCCTTTCAGCACTAGAGCAAAGTAGCACACCCAGAGCAGAAGTCCTACTTCAGCCAGATCAGGCCTGCAAAGAAACTGCATTTCACAGGCCTTTGGAAGAGATGTTCCCGGTAGGCTGTAAGAGCACTGTGCAGAGCGAGTTGTTTCTTAGCTTCCCAAAGAGCTGGAAGCAAGATGCTGTGGGGCCCAACTCGCCCTTTGCAAAGAAGCCTGCACGTTCTGCCTTTCAGCTCAGGTAAAGTAGCACACCCAGAGCAGAAGTCCTACTTCAGCCAGATCAGGCCTGCAAAGAAACTGCGTTTCACAGGCCTTTGGAAGAGATGTTCCCGGTAGGCTGTAAGAGCACTGTGCAGAGCGAGTGGTTTCTTAGCATCCCAAAGAGCTGGAAGCAAGATGCTGTGGGGCCCAACTCGCCCTTTGGAAAGAAGCCTGCACGTTGTGCCTTTCAGCTCTAGGGCAAAGTAGCACACCCAGAGCAGAAGTCCTTCTTCAGCCAGATCAGGCCTGCAAAGAAACTGCGTTTCACAGGCCTTTGGAAGAGATGTTCCCGGTAGGCTGTAAGAGCACTGTGCAGAGCGAGTTGTTTCTTAGCTTCCCAAAGAGCTGGAAGCAAGATGCTGTGGGGCCCAACTCGCCCTTTGGAAAGAAGCCTGCACGTTGTGCCTTTCAGCTCTAGGGCAAAGTAGCACACCCAGAGCAGAAGTCCTACTTCAGCCAGATCAGGCCTGCAAAGAAACTGCGTTTCACAGGCCTTTGGAAGAGATGTTCCCGGTAGGCTGTAAGAGCACTGTGCAGAGCGAGTTGTTTCTTAGCTTCCCAAAGAGCTGGAAGCAAGATGCTGTGGGGCCCAACTCGCCCTTTGGAAAGAAGCCTGCACGTTGTGCCTTTCAGCTCTAGGGCAAAGTAGCACACCCAGAGCAGAAGTCCTACTTCAGCCAGATCAGGCCTGCAAAGAAACTGCGTTTCACAGGCCTTTGGAAGAGATGTTCCCGGTAGGCTGTAAGAGCACTGTGCAGAGCGAGTTGTTTCTTAGCTTCCCAAAGAGCTGGAAGCAAGATGCTGTGGGGCCCAACTCGCCCTTTGGAAAGAAGCCTGCACGTTGTGCCTTTCAGCTCTAGGGCAAAGTAGCACACCCAGAGCAGAAGTCCTACTTCAGCCAGATCAGGCCTGCAAAGAAACTGCGTTTCACAGGCCTTTGGAAGAGATGTTCCCAGTAGGCTGTAAGAGCACTGTGCAGAGCGAGTTGTTTCTTAGCTTCCCAAAGAGCTGGAAGCAAGATGCTGTGGGGCCCAACTCGCCCTTTGGAAAGAAGCCTGCACGTTGTGCCTTTCAGCTCTAGGGCAAAGTAGCACACCCAGAGCAGAAGTCCTACTTCAGCCAGATCAGGCCTGCAAAGAAACTGCGTTTCACAGGCCTTTGGAAGAGATGTTCCCGGTAGGCTGTAAGAGCACTGTGCAGAGCGAGTTGTTTCTTAGCTTCCCAAAGAGCTGGAAGCAAGATGCTGTGGGGCCCAACTCGCCCTTTGGAAAGAAGCCTGCACGTTGTGCCTTTCAGCTCTAGGGCAAAGTAGCACACCCAGAGCAGAAGTCCTACTTCAGCCAGATCAGGCCTGCAAAGAAACTGCGTTTCACAGGCCTTTGGAAGAGATGTTCCCGGTAGGCTGTAAGAGCACTGTGCAGAGCGAGTTGTTTCTTAGCTTCCCAAAGAGCTGGAAGCAAGATGCTGTGGGGCCCAACTCGCCCTTTGGAAAGAAGCCTGCACGTTGTGCCTTTCAGCTCTAGGGCAAAGTAGCACACCCAGAGCAGAAGTCCTACTTCAGCCAGATCAGGCCTGCAAAGAAACTGCGTTTCACAGGCCTTTGGAAGAGATGTTCCCGGTAGGCTGTAAGAGCACTGTGCAGAGCGAGTTGTTTCTTAGCTTCCCAAAGAGCTGGAAGCAAGATGCTGTGGGGCCCAACTCGCCCTTTGGAAAGAAGCCTGCACGTTGTGCCTTTCAGCTCTAGGGCAAAGTAGCACACCCAGAGCAGAAGTCCTACTTCAGCCAGATCAGGCCTGCAAAGAAACTGCGTTTCACAGGCCTTTGGAAGAGATGTTCCCGCTAGGCTGTAAGAGCACTGTGCAGAGCGAGTTGTTTCTTAGCTTCCCAAAGAGCTGGAAGCAAGATGCTGTGGGGCCCAACTCGCCCTTTGGAAAGAAGCCTGCACGTTGTGCCTTTCAGCTCTAGGGCAAAGTAGCACACCCAGAGCAGAAGTCCTACTTCAGCCAGATCAGGCCTGCAAAGAAACTGCGTTTCACAGGCCTTTGGAAGAGATGTTCCCACTAGGCTGTAAGAGCACTGTGCAGAGCGAGTTGTTTCTTAGCTTCCCAAAGAGCTGGAAGCAAGATGCTGTGGGGCCCAACTCGCCCTTTGGAAAGAAGCCTGCACGTTGTGCCTTTCAGCTCTAGGGCAAAGTAGCACACCCAGAGCAGAAGTCCTACTTCAGCCAGATCAGGCCTGCAAAGAAACTGCGTTTCACAGGCCTTTGGAAGAGATGTTCCCGGTAGGCTGTAAGAGCACTGTGCAGAGCGAGTTGTTTCTTAGCTTCCCAAAGAGCTGGAAGCAAGATGCTGTGGGGCCCAACTCGCCCTTTGGAAAGAAGCCTGCACGTTGTGCCTTTCAGCTCTAGGGCAAAGTAGCACACCCAGAGCAGAAGTCCTACTTCAGCCAGATCAGGCCTGCAAAGAAACTGCGTTTCACAGGCCTTTGGAAGAGATGTTCCCGGTAGGCTGTAAGAGCACTGTGCAGAGCGAGTTGTTTCTTAGCTTCCCAAAGAGCTGGAAGCAAGATGCTGTGGGGCCCAACTCGCCCTTTGGAAAGAAGCCTGCACGTTGTGCCTTTCAGCTCTAGGGCAAAGTAGCACACCCAGAGCAGAAGTCCTACTTCAGCCAGATCAGGCCTGCAAAGAAACTGCGTTTCACAGGCCTTTGGAAGAGATGTTCCCGGTAGGCTGTAAGAGCACTGTGCAGAGCGAGTTGTTTCTTAGCTTCCCAAAGAGCTGGAAGCAAGATGCTGTGGGGCCCAACTCGCCCTTTGGAAAGAAGCCTGCACGTTGTGCCTTTCAGCTCTAGGGCAAAGTAGCACACCCAGAGCAGAAGTCCTACTTCAGCCAGATCAGGCCTGCAAAGAAACTGCGTTTCACAGGCCTTTGGAAGAGATGTTCCCGGTAGGCTGTAAGAGCACTGTGCAGAGCGAGTTGTTTCTTAGCTTCCCAAAGAGCTGGAAGCAAGATGCTGTGGGGCCCAACTCGCCCTTTGGAAAGAAGCCTGCACGTTGTGCCTTTCAGCTCTAGGGCAAAGTAGCACACCCAGAGCAGAAGTCCTACTTCAGCCAGATCAGGCCTGCAAAGAAACTGCGTTTCACAGGCCTTTGGAAGAGATGTTCCCGGTAGGCTGTAAGAGCACTGTGCAGAGCGAGTTGTTTCTTAGCTTCCCAAAGAGCTGGAAGCAAGATGCTGTGGGGCCCAACTCGCCCTTTGGAAAGAAGCCTGCACGTTGTGCCTTTCAGCTCTAGGGCAAAGTAGCACACCCAGAGCAGAAGTCCTACTTCAGCCAGATCAGGCCTGCAAAGAAACTGCGTTTCACAGGCCTTTGGAAGAGATGTTCCCACTAGGCTGTAAGAGCACTGTGCAGAGCGAGTTGTTTCTTAGCTTCCCAAAGAGCTGGAAGCAAGATGCTGTGGGGCCCAACTCGCCCTTTGGAAAGAAGCCTGCACGTTGTGCCTTTCAGCTCTAGGGCAAAGTAGCACACCCAGAGCAGAAGTCCTACTTCAGCCAGATCAGGCCTGCAAAGAAACTGCGTTTCACAGGCCTTTGGAAGAGATGTTCCCGGTAGGCTGTAAGAGCACTGTGCAGAGCGAGTTGTTTCTTAGCTTCCCAAAGAGCTGGAAGCAAGATGCTGTGGGGCCCAACTCGCCCTTTGGAAAGAAGCCTGCACGTTGTGCCTTTCAGCTCTAGGGCAAAGTAGCACACCCAGAGCAGAAGTCCTACTTCAGCCAGATCAGGCCTGCAAAGAAACTGCGTTTCACAGGCCTTTGGAAGAGATGTTCCCGGTAGGCTGTAAGAGCACTGTGCAGAGCGAGTTGTTTCTTAGCTTCCCAAAGAGCTGGAAGCAAGATGCTGTGGGGCCCAACTCGCCCTTTGGAAAGAAGCCTGCACGTTGTGCCTTTCAGCTCTAGGGCAAAGTAGCACACCCAGAGCAGAAGTCCTACTTCAGCCAGATCAGGCCTGCAAAGAAACTGCGTTTCACAGGCCTTTGGAAGAGATGTTCCCACTAGGCTGTAAGAGCACTGTGCAGAGCGAGTTGTTTCTTAGCTTCCCAAAGAGCTGGAAGCAAGATGCTGTGGGGCCCAACTCGCCCTTTGGAAAGAAGCCTGCACGTTGTGCCTTTCAGCTCTAGGGCAAAGTAGCACACCCAGAGCAGAAGTCCTACTTCAGCCAGATCAGGCCTGCAAAGAAACTGCGTTTCACAGGCCTTTGGAAGAGATGTTCCCGGTAGGCTGTAAGAGCACTGTGCAGAGCGAGTTGTTTCTTAGCTTCCCAAAGAGCTGGAAGCAAGATGCTGTGGGGCCCAACTCGCCCTTTGGAAAGAAGCCTGCACGTTGTGCCTTTCAGCTCTAGGGCAAAGTAGCACACCCAGAGCAGAAGTCCTACTTCAGCCAGATCAGGCCTGCAAAGAAACTGCGTTTCACAGGCCTTTGGAAGAGATGTTCCCGGTAGGCTGTAAGAGCACTGTGCAGAGCGAGTTGTTTCTTAGCTTCCCAAAGAGCTGGAAGCAAGATGCTGTGGGGCCCAACTCGCCCTTTGGAAAGAAGCCTGCACGTTGTGCCTTTCAGCTCTAGGGCAAAGTAGCACACCCAGAGCAGAAGTCCTACTTCAGCCAGATCAGGCCTGCAAAGAAACTGCGTTTCACAGGCCTTTGGAAGAGATGTTCCCGGTAGGCTGTAAGAGCACTGTGCAGAGCGAGTTGTTTCTTAGCTTCCCAAAGAGCTGGAAGCAAGATGCTGTGGGGCCCAACTCGCCCTTTGGAAAGAAGCCTGCACGTTGTGCCTTTCAGCTCTAGGGCAAAGTAGCACACCCAGAGCAGAAGTCCTACTTCAGCCAGATCAGGCCTGCAAAGAAACTGCGTTTCACAGGCCTTTGGAAGAGATGTTCCCGGTAGGCTGTAAGAGCACTGTGCAGAGCGAGTTGTTTCTTAGCTTCCCAAAGAGCTGGAAGCAAGATGCTGTGGGGCCCAACTCGCCCTTTGGAAAGAAGCCTGCACGTTGTGCCTTTCAGCTCTAGGGCAAAGTAGCACACCCAGAGCAGAAGTCCTACTTCAGCCAGATCAGGCCTGCAAAGAAACTGCGTTTCACAGGCCTTTGGAAGAGATGTTCCCGGTAGGCTGTAAGAGCACTGTGCAGAGCGAGTTGTTTCTTAGCTTCCCAAAGAGCTGGAAGCAAGATGCTGTGGGGCCCAACTCGCCCTTTGGAAAGAAGCCTGCACGTTGTGCCTTTCAGCTCTAGGGCAAAGTAGCACACCCAGAGCAGAAGTCCTACTTCAGCCAGATCAGGCCTGCAAAGAAACTGCGTTTCACAGGCCTTTGGAAGAGATGTTCCCGGTAGGCTGTAAGAGCACTGTGCAGAGCGAGTTGTTTCTTAGCTTCCCAAAGAGCTGGAAGCAAGATGCTGTGGGGCCCAACTCGCCCTTTGGAAAGAAGCCTGCACGTTGTGCCTTTCAGCTCTAGGGCAAAGTAGCACACCCAGAGCAGAAGTCCTACTTCAGCCAGATCAGGCCTGCAAAGAAACTGCGTTTCACAGGCCTTTGGAAGAGATGTTCCCGGTAGGCTGTAAGAGCACTGTGCAGAGCGAGTTGTTTCTTAGCTTCCCAAAGAGCTGGAAGCAAGATGCTGTGGGGCCCAACTCGCCCTTTGGAAAGAAGCCTGCACGTTGTGCCTTTCAGCTCTAGGGCAAAGTAGCACACCCAGAGCAGAAGTCCTACTTCAGCCAGATCAGGCCTGCAAAGAAACTGCGTTTCACAGGCCTTTGGAAGAGATGTTCCCGCTAGGCTGTAAGAGCACTGTGCAGAGCGAGTTGTTTCTTAGCTTCCCAAAGAGCTGGAAGCAAGATGCTGTGGGGCCCAACTCGCCCTTTGGAAAGAAGCCTGCACGTTGTGCCTTTCAGCTCTAGGGCAAAGTAGCACACCCAGAGCAGAAGTCCTACTTCAGCCAGATCAGGCCTGCAAAGAAACTGCGTTTCACAGGCCTTTGGAAGAGATGTTCCCGGTAGGCTGTAAGAGCACTGTGCAGAGCGAGTTGTTTCTTAGCTTCCCAAAGAGCTGGAAGCAAGATGCTGTGGGGCCCAACTCGCCCTTTGGAAAGAAGCCTGCACGTTGTGCCTTTCAGCTCTAGGGCAAAGTAGCACACCCAGAGCAGAAGTCCTACTTCAGCCAGATCAGGCCTGCAAAGAAACTGCGTTTCACAGGCCTTTGGAAGAGATGTTCCCGGTAGGCTGTAAGAGCACTGTGCAGAGCGAGTTGTTTCTTAGCTTCCCAAAGAGCTGGAAGCAAGATGCTGTGGGGCCCAACTCGCCCTTTGGAAAGAAGCCTGCACGTTGTGCCTTTCAGCTCTAGGGCAAAGTAGCACACCCAGAGCAGAAGTCCTACTTCAGCCAGATCAGGCCTGCAAAGAAACTGCGTTTCACAGGCCTTTGGAAGAGATGTTCCACGGTAGGCTGTAAGAGCACTGTGCAGAGCGAGTTGTTTCTTAGCTTCCCAAAGAGCTGGAAGCAAGATGCTGTGGGGCCCAACTCGCCCTTTGGAAAGAAGCCTGCACGTTGTGCCTTTCAGCTCTAGGGCAAAGTAGCACACCCAGAGCAGAAGTCCTACTTCAGCCAGATCAGGCCTGCAAAGAAACTGCGTTTCACAGGCCTTTGGAAGAGATGTTCCCGGTAGGCTGTAAGAGCACTGTGCAGAGCGAGTTGTTTCTTAGCTTCCCAAAGAGCTGGAAGCAAGATGCTGTGGGGCCCAACTCGCCCTTTGGAAAGAAGCCTGCACGTTGTGCCTTTCAGCTCTAGGGCAAAGTAGCACACCCAGAGCAGAAGTCCTACTTCAGCCAGATCAGGCCTGCAAAGAAACTGCGTTTCACAGGCCTTTGGAAGAGATGTTCCCGGTAGGCTGTAAGAGCACTGTGCAGAGCGAGTTGTTTCTTAGCTTCCCAAAGAGCTGGAAGCAAGATGCTGTGGGGCCCAACTCGCCCTTTGGAAAGAAGCCTGCACGTTGTGCCTTTCAGCTCTAGGGCAAAGTAGCACACCCAGAGCAGAAGTCCTACTTCAGCCAGATCAGGCCTGCAAAGAAACTGCGTTTCACAGGCCTTTGGAAGAGATGTTCCCACTAGGCTGTAAGAGCACTGTGCAGAGCGAGTTGTTTCTTAGCTTCCCAAAGAGCTGGAAGCAAGATGCTGTGGGGCCCAACTCGCCCTTTGGAAAGAAGCCTGCACGTTGTGCCTTTCAGCTCTAGGGCAAAGTAGCACACCCAGAGCAGAAGTCCTACTTCAGCCAGATCAGGCCTGCAAAGAAACTGCGTTTCACAGGCCTTTGGAAGAGATGTTCCCGGTAGGCTGTAAGAGCACTGTGCAGAGCGAGTTGTTTCTTAGCTTCCCAAAGAGCTGGAAGCAAGATGCTGTGGGGCCCAACTCGCCCTTTGGAAAGAAGCCTGCACGTTGTGCCTTTCAGCTCTAGGGCAAAGTAGCACACCCAGAGCAGAAGTCCTACTTCAGCCAGATCAGGCCTGCAAAGAAACTGCGTTTCACAGGCCTTTGGAAGAGATGTTCCCACTAGGCTGTAAGAGCACTGTGCAGAGCGAGTTGTTTCTTAGCTTCCCAAAGAGCTGGAAGCAAGATGCTGTGGGGCCCAACTCGCCCTTTGGAAAGAAGCCTGCACGTTGTGCCTTTCAGCTCTAGGGCAAAGTAGCACACCCAGAGCAGAAGTCCTACTTCAGCCAGATCAGGCCTGCAAAGAAACTGCGTTTCACAGGCCTTTGGAAGAGATGTTCCCGGTAGGCTGTAAGAGCACTGTGCAGAGCGAGTTGTTTCTTAGCTTCCCAAAGAGCTGGAAGCAAGATGCTGTGGGGCCCAACTCGCCCTTTGGAAAGAAGCCTGCACGTTGTGCCTTTCAGCTCTAGGGCAAAGTAGCACACCCAGAGCAGAAGTCCTACTTCAGCCAGATCAGGCCTGCAAAGAAACTGCGTTTCACAGGCCTTTGGAAGAGATGTTCCCGGTAGGCTGTAAGAGCACTGTGCAGAGCGAGTTGTTTCTTAGCTTCCCAAAGAGCTGGAAGCAAGATGCTGTGGGGCCCAACTCGCCCTTTGGAAAGAAGCCTGCACGTTGTGCCTTTCAGCTCTAGGGCAAAGTAGCACACCCAGAGCAGAAGTCCTACTTCAGCCAGATCAGGCCTGCAAAGAAACTGCGTTTCACAGGCCTTTGGAAGAGATGTTCCCGGTAGGATGAGCAATACATAA